>NW_017307580.1:573498-647886 GCF_000935625.1 Nanorana parkeri | reverse complement strand
TCCACTGCTTTCACTACAGGATCCCTGTCTATAGAAAACCTGTCCCATTTTTGGATGAAACTGGAGACCACAAAGTCCACACCTAATGTACCCAACCTGGTCCTGGAATACCTCTGAGTGTATTGACCACTAACCCAGGTCCAAATGCTTTCTGCTGAGAAAGTCTAACTGCCTATTGGCTACTCTTGGAATATACACGTTGGACAGGACTAGAATGTTCAGATGAGGACAGAATTTGATCTATCTTTCTTGCTGCAGTAAGATTTCTGGCTCCTCCCTAAATCATTGATATACACCACCACTGTGGCATTGTCCAAATGAATCTTCATCGGATGGTGCTCTAGTAAGATGGTTCAACGTTGCAGAGACAGCCAAACTGACCTCAATTCCAGACTGCTGATTGTAAGACAAGAGTTCTCTAAAGACCAAGTCCCCTACACCAACAGGCTGCGCAGGATTTCTCCTCTGCCTGGCCTGACAGGGTGGCATTTATTGTGAGGATTCTTCAAAAGACAGGAAGGAAGGATTTTCTTGAGCTGGATTTATGAGCCACCAAGTCAGGGACTAACTAACTTCTACTGGAACAGAGTTTGAAATGCACCTCACATGGACTCAGTGACTGAAGGTCAGACACTTACTTTACTAATTAGATAGATACAATTTCACAGCACACCAGCTGGAAAAAGTCCAGCGAAGGGCAACCAAACTAATTAGGGGTATGGAGGACCAGAGCTACGAGACGAGGCTTCTAAATTTAAACATGTTCACATTAGAGGTGAGGAGATTAAGGGGGATATGATTTCCATGTACAAAATGTTTAATGGTGGTAGCAACATTAGCGATAAACTGTTTAAAATTAACTCCGTTACAAAAACTAGAGGCCATCACCTAAAATTGGTGGAAAAAAAATTCCAGCACAAGGGGCGAAAGGGGTTCTTCACAGTAAGATCAGTTAGGGTCTGGAACTCACTGCCACAGGAGGTGATTTCAGCAAATAATGTGGAATTGTTCAAGAAACTTTTGGACGATTTCTTAAGGGACCGTAATATACAGGGGTACGGGTACTCCTAGAATGAGATCCTAATAGGTTGGACTTGATGGACTAATGTCTTTATTCAACCTCAAATACTATGTAACTATGTAACCAAGTGTTATAGGTTTTCTGTGTTTGAAACTTTGAAATGTTACTCCAGAAAAAAAAAGAAGATTTTTGTACACACCCTAAAATTTATTTTTTTACTCCTATTGAGGGACAGGGGAAGCCTTTAACCTTTGGGTTATACTGCCGCCAACAGGAGTATTGTGTGTCCAAAACAGGAGTATTGGACACTAGAGCTGCAGCTAACGATTATTTTCAAAATCGATTAGTTAGCCGATTATTAAGTTCGATTAATCGGTTAATCGGATAAACAATAAAAAAAAAATGGCTCCAGTTATGGGACTACTAGTTTGTATTGAGATTGTAGTCCATCACAGGAGCAAGCTTGGAGCGGTGGAAAAAAATAGTGTGGTGTGCAATATAGTGAAAAGGAAAGTGTAAAATTATACAGCAATGAATGCAGAATTGCACCGGCTATAGAGGAATACAAATCCCAGCAATAGTACATTATACAGCACAATGCAGAATATCACCAGCTATAGAGGACTACAACAAATCCCAGCAATAGTACATTATAGCTGGTGGTATTCTGCATTGTGCTGTATAATGTACTATTGCTGGGATTTGTTGTCTTCCAGCAACTTGCTTCTGAGATTGGACCTGTCTATCAGCGGCTGTCACCCCCCACACCTGCTCCTCCTTACTACATCTCCCCGCGTCCCTGTGCCAATCGTGGATGTGGGCAGGCGGTGAGTGTGAGGCGGGGAGGCGCTAAAATAGGAGAATGGATGGGGCGAGCTACATGGGAGATCCCCGGTACAACAATGGTCTTTATCAAAGAGTGTGAGGCCAACAGCCTCTGAAACCGAATAGATAAGACAGAAACCTGAACATTGATAGTGCTGAGAGCCAAACACTAGTCCAGACCCATCTGAAGGAATAAGATTCTTCCCACAGGGAAACTTCTGTGATGGAAGCCCCAAGACTAAAGACTAAAAGCAACTAAAATATGCCTTTCATGTCCGATGATAGACCATGAGTAAAGCAGACTTCCTAGCTTTTAGAATTGACTCAGAGATGTCTCTGTCCTTTAGAACCTAGGCTTCAACAGGCATGCCACGACTGTGAATGCAGGATACCAAATCGGCTCTTGGGACAGAAGATTCTGATGATCCAGTAGAGCCCATGGGGCATCTGCCAGGGTGTTTTACCAGGTTGCCATACCACATTTGTCTGGGCCAATCTGGAGCAATGTGGGTCACTGGAATGCCCTCCATCTTGATCCTGCGAAGACTAGGAAGACATTTCAGTGAAGGAAAGGCAAAAGGGTGAATTGGTCTCACGGAGTCAGCAGAGCATCCACTGCTTTCACTACAGGATCCCTGTCTATAGAAAACCTATGGGCATACATTTATATGCTGTACTTAATAATACCTTAACATTCTGCATTGTAAGTGTGGAATGCAATCATATTATTTATACATTCTTTGAATTTTACAACTACAAAAGGTCCCAGATTGTAGAGCGTGTGACACCACACACTTTAGATGCCATGGGAAACATCTGTTTCTGTACATTTTCTAGGTATCCTTTTTGCAAGTTGGTACAAAAATTGGAAAAGGTAACCTCAAGGTGAGGTCTACTTTTGTGAGAAGTCTGAAAAATCCAACTGATCAATGGAAAATGACAAATGACATTGGTACAAACTAAATCAAAGAATGACAATTGTAACAATAGGATATTACATTTCTGTGTCCCCAGGAATTCTACAGAACTAATTAAATTTCATGAGTTCTGGTCTTTTGATATTCAAAGCACAATATACTTGTGAGTCCAAGATTATATGGTAACCTGAAGGCTAAAGTGTAATCTCAATGTCAGTTTTGATGGCTTTTGAAATCTTCTATTACACTGAAAATGTTTAAGGCTCTATGTAGAAAGCAGAGAATGAGGTGATTATCTACAAAGAAACCTTTCAATCGTTATTGAGAGAAGCCAGACAGCTTACCAGCACTGTGCAATCTTGGTTAACGTTGGAAATGTTAGCACCATATAAAATATCATTAATTTCTTAATGAATACTGCTGTAAAATTGAACAGTACCTCCAGGGCGATTTTGACATCAGGAAGACCATTTGGATCAATTGACAAAACATTTGCTGTGTTCGATTTTTCAGGTCCCTTCCCTGAAACTTTCTTCCTCTTCTCTATATGCTGACTTGTCTCTGGTCTTTTTTCTAACACAGGTATCCAAGGCTGAATTAAGCCTCTGGCTAAAGTATTGGAGACTATTACCAATAGCACAGGGTTCCTAAGCGCAAAAAAGAGAAGCAACATAAGCTGGTGCTCTGGTGAACTGTTCAATACATAATATACAAGAGGGAGATTAAGTAAAGCATACATTTGGGAGAAATTATTGTTCTACAGAACTTGAAAAAAAAGATGTGTATATGCTTTAGAAAGGGAAATATTTTTACATTAGTAAAATTATATTTAAGTTTTAACATTAGAAAAGTAAAATTCAGTACTCCCATCACTGTCCAAAAACGTGCTGGTAGGTAGGTGGTGAGGGGTTGATCTGTGTGGAATATTACATGTATACACACAAGCAAAAACATAAAGACTGCAATGCAGGTACGGAAAATGTCATGACTGAATCGTCAATGGACCAGCATCTTATTTCAGGAAATACATGCTCATCCTATATAATGTCTAGACCTTTGGTTCGCAACTGGTGGGTCGTGACCCAAAAGTGCGTCACGCCCCCATGTTCAGTGGGTTGCCACATGCCTTCCACTTTTCTCGGTGAGGCACTCCTCAGCCTCCCCCTAGTGCGGCATGGTCAGTTCTTGCGCCATTCAAAATATGCTGCCCGGCTCTGAGTGTCAGCTTCAGATGGGGTGGGGTGGGCTGGAAGTATGCCCATAAGGGAGCTCCATCCATATGTGCATTGCATACAGCTCCCACATGTGCCCTATAGAGGTGCCTGGAGTGGAGTGACGGCACACTCTGGTTCCTGGCACCTCTACAGGGCACGCAAGGGAGCTGTACAAACAATGTACATATGGATGGAGCTCCGTCACAGCACAGTAGCCCACACTGGACCCCAAGCTGAGGATCCACTCCAGTTCTCATAAGGTAGGGAGACTAGGTGGATCTTAAAAAAAAAATGATTTTTTTAGAGTCTCTTTGTGTGTGTGAGAATGTCTGAGAGTGTGAGATTGTGTCTGTGGTTGTGTGCGTTTGTCAGTGTTTTTGAGGGTCTGTTCACACTAGTACAGTGCATTATTCGCACAGTCCATTGCGATTAATGCACTGTACCGCGCAATCGCACCTACTATGCTTTCTGTGTGGAGGGTGTGTTGCGCTGCCATTAATTTGAATAACAGTTCAAACGCACCTCCCACCCACAGTCCGATCGCTGTGCATTCCATTGCAGTGCGACTTGGGTCACGACTTAATGACCAAGGACAAATGTGGGTGCTGAGGTTGAGAACCACTTAAGAACAGGTTGAAAACCACTGTTCTAGACAATGAGGGCCAGAGAGTTCTGGGTTAAAGGAAAATGAAGGCAGAAATACTATAATCTTATCTCTAAAGCTAAACTCCAGCCTTACCTTTTTTCCCACAATTGTAGAAAAACTTCTACTGTGTTAAAACTGATTACTCCCAAATTCCTGTAAACATGCATCTACACAATAAAACCCTTTGAACTGCAGCAGCTATCTTGAACACAACTTCATTTTCTGTGTGAATCATTAATAATTTCCTGCCATGATCCATACTATCGTTGCTCCTTCCCCCCTTCCTACAGCTATTAGTTTTCTCTGCCATCAATTATCTGAGAAAAAAAACGCATCACCAGCATCCCTTTAGACGTGCCTGCAACTTACCCATTGTGTCCAGTTTTCTTGATGCCTGTAAGAAGTTTCCTTAATGGTTCCACAAGCATGGATAACCTTCCAGAACTGATAATATGTTTGTTGTGGTTAAGGATGTACACAGCTGCATTGTGAGTTATCCACCCCTCCTGTAGTTCCACACCTAACTCAGCAGCATTCAAAAAATTGTCCATTGCATATTTGGAAAGCTGAGAAATCCAGTCTCTAAAAGATATATGAAAAAAACAAATCTAGATTATGAGGTTCAATAATTAATTGTGAAAAATACTACCAGCAACTAAGTTTGTTAACGCACTATAACTGAATTTTGATTTCTGTAATTCAAATGGCTGTTAGATTCAGAAACTATATTGCAATTTAATTGTACACATATTAAGCATAATATAAAAATAAAATGCTAAACACAAGTTTATTTTCTATAATTATTTCTGAATTTTGTGTCTAGCCTACAGTTATTTTTTTATTGGTAATTCCAGACAAACATTTTATGGTAAATATACACTATATGGCCAAATGTTTGTAGGCACCCCTCCAAATGATTGAGTTCAGGTGTTTCCAAAATGGACTACTGTTAATGCTACAGCATACTAAGACCTTTTTTTACAATTGTGCACTTTCCCCCTTGTGGCAACAGTTTTGTGTTCCAGCATCACTGTGCCCAGTGCACAAACCAGCTCCATAAAGACACGGCTTTATGAGTTTAATGGGAAGAACTCAAGTCCCTTGCACCTAGACCCTGAACCCTACTGGACACCTTTGGGATGAACTGGAACGCCAACTTAGAGACAGGTCTTCTCACATGTGTAGGAGGAAGATCATCAGCACACACAGAAGATTTTTGCTGAATCCTTGTGTTCATTTATTATGAAGCAGCTTCACATACTGTATATCAATATAGCCACTGTTTCGGGGCCACGCAGGGTCCCTTCATCAGGGCGACACAGTGACTAGTCACGAGCACCAAGGCCGTGAATTCTGTAAGGAGTGCATGGGAAATATCTGTACATCTAGGTCTTCTCACATAACATCAGTACCGGACCTCACAAATGCTCCTTTGGCTAAATAGTCACAAATACCCATGCACGCACTCTGAAATCTTGTGGAAAGCTTTCTCAGAAGAGTAGAGGCTGTTATAGCTGCAAAGAGGGTGTGCCAACTTCATATTAATTGGAAAAGGAGGTCTAACAATAGGTGTAATAGTCAGGTGTCCTCAAACATTTGTCCACATAGCATACTGTATGTCGGGCACCACTGGGTTCCTAAAAGTTTGCTTGACTTTAGGCCTAGTAAAATTAGCCTTGCTGGAGTGTGGAAGGACTGTGTTGATAACTCTGCTACCTTTGCTTGACATATCCCTAGATACAGTATATATCAGTGGACATATTCTCTCCAAAAGGTGGTTATGCCTTGTTCATGTATTTCTTGGCATGTGGTGACAACTCTCAAATGTGCACCTGCTTTGTCATTCCATTACATGTATCCCTGGTGGATACAACAAGTGACTGACTTTCTGATAGTGATTGTTGTCACTATCGGAAAGCTGGTCCAGAGCAATGATGTGCAGCTGGCACTGGAATGAGTGCATGTAGACAGGAAAGAGTCTGGAAGAAATCTGCAGCACTGAGATGCAAAAAAGGTGAAAACAGTATTTTATGGAAAAGAAAACCACGGCAATTGTTTACGATACAAAGGGCTTCAGCAAACTAAATGCCATCTAGCTATATGGTTTAGATCTATTTTACAAACATCCAATAAGAAGATCCTTATCATGTATGTAGTTACCCATGTAAAATACAAAGTTCCCATTTAATGACCCACATCATATCACAGCCTAACTTGTGGTTATCATGCTATTCGATTCTATGTAATGGTATTGTTTTTTATTGAGAATGACAGCATCCCTGAAGTACATGTATGATCACTGAACCAGAACCTGCTGGGAACCAGATAAACAGAACCAAAAGCGGCTCCGGGCACTAACATCAGAAAGGGAATCAACATTGTCAACATATATCACAATTGAACTGGAAAGTTTCTGTTCACATCACAGCTCTGTAACTTTTCCAATGTCCAAAGCTAAAAAGTTTTAATTACTAGAGCTACAGCAAGATAAAGAATTATTCTTAGAGATTACATCTTTCTTGGCAATGCTAAAAGGGTCAGGCTGTACTAAAATAGTAAAACCAAATGTGAGAGAGCAGCCCATGTTTCAGATGCATAAGAAACCTAAAGTGTTTCTGTGGCAAAGAATCTCTATCAGAGTCTCAGCAGCACCGTAATGTGTGACTTTGATGGGGATGGAATTACCAGTGACAAGTGACAGCTCGCTAGTATTGTGAGGTGCAATAGTCCACTGACCAGATCACAGACAGTCAAGTAATATAAAACAGTATAAAATAAATGTTGATGCTGGAATGAAGAAATCTGTATTAAATAAATCTATAATGAAGACTACATTTTTAAAGCTAAACTCTAGGCATACAGCTAAGTTACATAGTTGAACAATGTGATATGTTTCCTACTTTACCTGGAAAAGTAATTTTATTTGTGTCCAAATGCTGAGATTTACGCAGCTTCCAGACAGCTTGGCCAGGCTGGGGAGCTAACTTTTCTCTCTTTCAGCCATGCAATACAGCATAGGCATCTCCCTGACTCTGACTGGACAGTGAGGGAGCAACAGCAGACTGATGAGATCATCTCTCAACTTTCCTTCCCTCACCAGGTTACTTGCCAGCACATGTGCATGCAGTACTACTGATTGGCTCTTAGTGTGGTCCTTTCCTCTCCCAATCTACAGCACAGGTGATAACAAAAGGTTGACATCAAGAGAGAGTCTGGTAATTACACTAGTTGCATTTAAAACACTTTCCATGATCTTTAATGAATACATAACTGCATTTACAGGTGCGTTTTTTTGTATCTGTCTGTCTTTAACTATGGGTATCCTTTATCACAATGTGTCAACCTATCAATGTTTTGTCTCTTTTTGAGTGCACTGATCTATCACATGTATGGTAACACATTCTTACCTATAAACAATCCATTCGGGGTCTTCCTCCAGATTCACAGGTATATAAGATGCTGGGCGCATACTTGTGTCTTCTGGTGGGATGGGAGGCTCATTGATTTTACAGCCCTCTGACTTCAATAGGTGTATTATGGCCTTTACATTATAAGGTAGAAAAGTTGTACATCAGTACCAGAAACTATAAACATACATTGTATACATCCATTAGCTCATGTGCATCATTTTTGACTAGCTCATAGGCACTGTTCAAGTATTTTATGCAAAACACTGCTTTGGTAAATGGTCTTCCAAAGGGCAGGTGTTGGCTATATTTTCTTTTCTTCTTTTTATATAGTTAAAATGTTCATAACATGTCCTGTGCTCGAGCGTCTACTCTTACGTCTCTTTAGCAGTGAGAACCTTTGCACTTTTAGTTATCAGAGGCAGGGTAAAATTCTCCACAGTTTCCAAAGAGATAATATATACCTATGGCAAATGGAAGTGTCAGTACTGACACTTCTTTGACAGCACCTCAGCCGCAGCGTGAAACATCACATAACATCTGCTGGGTTCTTTCATTCCCAAAGACTTTCTAAAGCTAGTGCTCAGACCAAAAGTTTAGCTGCATAAAAAAGGAGAATTCCAGCTAGCACTACTTTGGTTTCAAGCAATACAGATGTGACTAAGCTACCACTTAGTAATGTACATTTGAAGCTGTAAGGAGATGCTTGAGGAAATAAACATCAGGGACTCATTTTGGAATTGTTATCTGTTGTATAAAGACAAACCACCTCTGACCACTGGCAAAAGTTGACTCAAACCTGTAAAAGTAATTTAAAGATCTATAATACTGATTTATTGTTGTATATAAGAGATAATATAATAATCAGTGAAGTGTTTCTGCTGATAATCTCTCCTGTATGAAGGCAAAAGCTCTGTTTGAGCTGCTAACACTGGAAGGGATACAGTTATAAACAGCGTAAAAAGATCGACAGCAGGTGGAACCTTTATAGTTTAATTATAAAGAGATTAAAAGCATATCTATACCCAAAACCAAAAAAATAATATATCACAGCTATCAATCCTTAGATGTGGTGGCTGCATTAGATTTCTTTTTTCAGTCTTTTTTTTTTTTTCTTTTTTCACCTGGTAATCCTGAGAATTAAACACTTCGTGTCACCTCATATCTACATTGTTATCCACTTTGTTTCTCCAAAGAATACTAAGCTTTCTGTGATTGGGTAAGGGGCATGTGAACAGCATGATCTCCCCTTGTCCATTCAAAGAATACAAGGTGTTCTGTGATAAGAAGACATTTTCTGAGTGGGGGAGCTGCAGAGTGAGCGACCCACTGTGATTGCTATGACTGTAATCGCTATGCTCCATCCCTGACTGTCAGGTTCACAGCCGGGAACTCCATCAGAAACATCAATGGCAGATGGTTCATGTAAATAAATGTTTTCAAGAAAGAAGCAGCCACCACCAGTGGGGCACATATCATTAGAGGTACCTCATAGGTACTTAGCTAAGGCCCCAATAAAGTGATAGCCACTCTTCAGCAAGGTTATTGTTTACAGATGATTAACGTAAACCTGCCATATGATAAAATCGGGAGCTTCCATTTACTTCTGAAAACCCAGAAAAAGAAAGGTATGAATACATCAGAACTCCTAATCTACATATTTGTTTTGAAGCAAGATGGTGAGGTTAGCACGACAGACAAGCAACTAGCAGTTTCAGAAGGAAGGAGAAGCAATGGTAGTCTCCTTGTTTCTGTTGTGACAAGTTTAATTTAAATCACTCAGCAGCAATAGATTAAACCTGCCGACAAAGATTAGCCCTAAGTAATGTAAAAACCCACAAATGTATATAAATATGCATGTTTTTTTTTTATTGGGTGTTTTTAGGCATCTTCTTTACATCCTGATTCCTAATGCTTTATATGAAGCAACAAGATCAATGTGCTATGAAGAAAAGCAGAAGCAAACAGTATGTTCAACTCAAACACCGACCTCTGCATTGATGAATCGGATTTCTGCAAGCATTCTTAATAAAGCTTTCTCATCACTGAACAGCTCAGTCTTGGACTTGGTCTTAGAAGACTCCAGTTCTGAACTTCTGCCTTCTTCCACTGCATTGGACACAGATTTTGCCTTTTGTGCTAATGATAGGTTGTAAATAAAACCAACAGGTTAGCAAGGTCAATCAATGCAGTTTCACAGACACATATGTTTTCCATTTAAGATATTTTACAGAAATAAAGCATTGGTTTCTTAAACAAAGGGTCGGGACCCAAATTAGATGGCAGACATATTTGTAATGGGTCACCACATGAAGTAAACGCAGCCGAGATTGTCAGAAAGCAAAATCAGTGGCAAGTGAAATAGTACACTTCGTTTGTCTTTTTTTAATCATATACCGTATATACTCGAGTATAAGCCGAGATTTTCAGCCCATTTTTTTGGGTGAAAAGTGCCCCCCTCGGCTTATACTCGAGTCAGCGCCAGCGCGTCTTCTTACTTACCTCGCCGAGCGTCGCGTCACTGCTGCTCGGTTGTGCGGTAATCTGAGACGTAGCCTTTGAGCAATGTGGTTATAACAGAAAATGTTTGTTACTATGGCACTAAATGTAAATAAATAATTCCAGCCATGTCACAACCACTGCTTTCAAAACCCATGAAACAAAGTAATATGACTGACAACACAGATACATATGGGGGGCTAGAGTGTGTGTGAAGTAAGGGTGGGGGGGAATTCCACAGACAGGTGTATGAACCACTGCACAATATTACTATCAGTGTTGCTTTAATCTCTTTTTAACACTTTTCCTTAGTAGTTCTTTTGCTGTCAAAACATGATTACAGAGCTCAATAGCTCAAACTGAAGTTTACACAAAAGTGAATGACTCAGAGCAGTGAACCCTCCCCCTCTCTCTCCGAAGTTTCAATCAGAAACAGTATATCTGAAAGGATACAACTACTGCTGTATCATGTGTCTTTCCAACCCCCAAACAATCAGATATAGAACATCAGTATAAAAACTTAGACACGTTAAAATTAAAGTTAACCCAAATCAATTACATTTTTGCAATAGTGAAAGAATATTGTATTCTACTAGCTGTATGCAGTTATATGTATGTATACAATATTTTTCACAATCATGGTCCTTTAAACGAAAAAAAGCTACATAATTCATACACCAGATGCTTAACCCTTTGACACATATCTATCTTTAGAACAAATGTATAGCGCATATTTTTTATTCTACACTTCTGAGAATAAAAAGGTTAGACACATGAAAGAAGTTGCATATATTATAAATGATGGAAAGAAAGTAAACTTACAAACAGCTTGTGTGGGCACACTCCAGCGGCCATCATCATAAAGGAGGCAAAACCTGCACGCGGTCCTACACACATCCCAGACTTCTTGTTTCCGAGCAACTTTGGCCAAGTCTGCCCAGAGTTTGGCCCTAGTGCAACATCAACAACCATGAAACAACGGAAGTGCAGCAGAATGTGATCATGTATGATATATTAAAATATATTCAAGTATAATATAGTATGGTAGAAAAGTATACATTTCCTTCATTCATGCTCCTCATTTGACAAAATCAAGAAGCACTTACAGGGTTATTCCCAAAAGGGTGAAGAGTTTGGAGGAGGCAGGAGAAGTGAACAATCTAGGACAACATAGCTGAACTGGACAGTGAGCTGAATGGGTGAATTTTTCCAAATCATCTATTTTGGCCTAGATCGTTCACTTCTCCTGCCTTCTCCAAACTATTCACCCTTTTGGGAATAACCCTGTTAAACATAATGATAGTGCCACATTAAATGCTTGGATATTGATTTCAAGAAAAGACGAGGATGCAAAGGAATATTGTATACTTTTGGCAAGAAGCCAGCTGTGTGTTTGTTTACCACCTTAAAATGTACTTCTGGGCATAGAAGATCTATCAGATAGCTGTTTATATTTCAGTGCAGACTCCCCACCTTACCTGCTTGTCAATGCATATCACCTGTATAGTACCCCCAAAGGCCTGACTTAATAGATGACCTCAAGGTTACAGCATTAAACTTTAGCAGTTTAATGCTAAATGTATGTTACAAAGGACGATTGTCAGAAAAAAAAACTAAAAAGTACCAAACTACTTCATAATACAAAAATGTAGAAAATTTTTCACGGATCTATTTTACTCCAAGCTCCACTGCGTAGATGCAATGCGGGTGCAGACCAGTAGCTGGCCACACTACGTAGTTACACAGTCCAAAAAAATGCTGCACACATCTAACTTTACCGTACAAATAGTTTATTCAAATCAAGCAGCAAGCATGGTGTAGTCCCTGCCTTGCAACCCACTACTATCACTGCCGACACATTTCACCCTCAAGGGCTTAATCATTTCTTGGACAGAATACTAAACTACCTCATTATATTCCGAGTAATGCTTGGTACATAAGCAAAACACAGTTATTATCACAGATAATGAGCATACATATGGCCATGCCAGCGCTGACTTTGATAAAATTGATATATGAATAGCCACTTTAGGAGGGCTGCAGGAAGTACTGGTGAGAGAAAACCTGAAGCTGCCACCTTATGGTGACAGCCAACTCCTACAGCTGCTTACTAGTTTTATTGGACTCACCATCCTTCTTGTCCTAGGTATTATCCAACATATGTAACATATTCACCCAAAGAACATTTTTATAAACTGTTTTAGGAGAGTTATCCATTTTAAAAGCTTAGTGGCCCCCAAAATTAATTCACAGGTTTGTGTTATAAAAGTAGTTTTGCATAAGCAAAGTTTGAGGAGCCTCCATAAAAGTATGACTTTTTTTTCCCCGCAATAATCGTACATTGAAGGTACATTTTATTTGTTACCCACAACATAACTGTTATTTTGCAGCTGTCGACTTACAAAGCACATTTATTTTGTGGTTATCAAATAAGGACACAAACAGAAGTTATACTAAGTAATGTAAGTGGAAAAAGTGATAAATAGACATACTCACCTCTCAGCATCATTTTTATTGTCTGTTCGGATTAAATGGCCTTCAGTCTTCAGGACACACTTTGTATGATGTCGTGCCCTCATACATAAGTGACTTAAACGTCCTTTATTACCTTTACCTAGGGAGACTGATATAAGACAATGATAAGTATTATACCACCACAAGTAAAAAAATGTACTGCAAGTATTTTTTATTAAATGCCTAACAATACCCAAATCCAAACGATATATATGAGAGCTGCTCCCCATCTTACCTTAATAAGCAATTACAGACAACAAATAAAAGTAAGCCAATCATTCTACCCAGCATACATTGCAGATCTGCTAGAATCAGAATGTTTACTCATATTACTTCTCTATTACTCACGTAATCAGAATCCAGCCTTTCACATGGTCACTGGGAGTGTAGTTTTTTTGGCTTACTGAATCACCGGACACATTTAATTTTCCAGGTAGATTTGAATTCGACTGGTGGCTGTATGAAACGTCTTAGTACTGATTCTCTGATTTTCTGCTTACTGTACATCAGTCTGAGTGTGAGGGATGGCAAAAAGCCTGCAGTGGGTGTGTTTGGGAATTTCTCTCCTGCATTGCAAGCAAGAGTTCTCAGATTCCACTGCAAAAGGGAGCAGTGCAAACTGGTGTGCTACAGCAATGCCTACATGAAAAACTCAAGGACTGACCATGTGTGTTATGCTCCCTGTACACAGTTTCAAAGTCTAGTTCTCATTGTAGGGGAAAAACTGGCATTGCTCATAGGTTAAAATAAATTGCGAGGAGAGCAGACTAAGAGGTATGTCCCTGTGTCTGAAACCTGATTCTAAATGTACAGAAAATTGGTATTAATAATATATCCAGATCCAGCATTACAGAATCACAAGTAAAAGCAATTAGACTCAATTCTGGATTTACCATCACTTTCTGTCCCAGTGGGAATGGTCATCAGGGTATAGAAGGGTAAATCTTCCCGGCAAGCAATAAAGACATGGAAGGGAAATGGAGCACACCATCCAATGATTTAAGAGTAAAAATGTCTCTTCCATCATAAAAGTCCACAGTAACAAAAACAATGTGTTTCAGTGGTTACAGCATACTCAGTTCATATGCACTTAGAGGAGCTGTAGGAGCCCTACAGTGTAGACCCTTCCTCAACTTATGAATCTGAATAGATTTTGTAGGCAGCACTGCCCAACCAAACTGTCCAATAAATATCTCTAAATTTCCAATAAAAAACTCTAAAACTAAAACCAAAAAAACCCAAGGGTTATTCTGTAAAAGTAAAAGAAAAAGCAAAATGTGTCCTTAAAGGAGAACTATGAGGTGAGTGATTTACACTCGTCTTCATAGTTAGAGTAAACGTGTGACATTGAAACTGTCACACGTCGACTCTATAGATTGGGAAGTGAGCGAACACATACCGTCGCTCGCTCACTTCCCGATCAATAGCCCACTATATACTGAGTTTTGAGACACGGGAGGAGGTAAGTATATGTCCTCCCATGACCCTAAAGAGAACTATGGGATAAAAAGGTTACCCCATAGTTCTCTTAACCATCAATTACCATAATAATCCATTTCTGAGAGCAGACCTAAAAATGAACACAACCCACGTCTGGCAGATTACCTTTGGCTTCATTTTCACTGTCCAGAACCATCTGAAAAACATCAGGGGCCAGACAAAGGCCAACATTCACAAGTAATGGACGCTTCTTCCTTACAGAATCCTTAGAGCTGCTCTGTTTTGCCTGTGACAAAAATAAAAGAAGTAATGGCTTTGTAAATTATATTGTATATGGCTGCTTTACCTTCCCAAATATCTGAACTACAGCAAAATACTTCTAATCAATGCTGCGGCCTTTAACCATTCAAAAACAAGTCAGATATGGCAGACAGCTATGGGAGTTAAATGATTTCTATCCTGACATTACAGCACAACTGACTGATCACTCCAATCACCTAACTTTCAAACTGAATACAAGAAACATTTGTTTGTGTTTACTTTAGATGAAAATGAAAAAGAGGTAAAGAGATTGCAAAATTCTTGAGGGGGTTTAGAGTCTGAGTTATGTGAGAAATTTTAAAATGTCTAAACTTGTACTTATGTATATAGATGACAACCATTTTGTATGCTTTGCACTCCACACTAATCTTTCTTCTTTCACACACTACCATTTACTCTCCATCAGACATCCCTACATTCTTTCTTGGAATTCTCTTGTCGGCACCCATATCATGCTAAATTGCAACTTCATTTCCTTTTTTCCTTAAAAGCAAATGAAAAGTTTATGTAAACATTTGTATAAGGTAAAAACTCCGGAACACAACAATAAACTAGAAGAGTTGGTATCGTAACCTTGGGTGTTTTGTCTCTCACTGCAATGATATCATACAAACTTAATTGGGAGCCACTAATCAACTTTCATACACCTTTTATAGTGTGACGATAAAAGTCCACGACAGTTATCAAACTATTTGTTTAATTTGATCCTTTATTTCCATCACTTCTAATCACATTTAAAGTCAATCTAATAAAAATCTTGTAGCATCAATTGGTCTTCCTTTGATTTTGATTATATGTATACAACTGAATACATTTAATCACATAACTGCAATGTCTGATCAAAGCTAGTGGGATCATGAAGGCTAAGTTGACAGCAAGCATCACCTGCTCAAGGATCATGGCTGCCTGATCTTCTGCACGCTGTGGTTTAGTGTACAGAGTAGCTCGGAGATGAAGACGATGCAGATACATTTTCAGGAAGTTTTGGTATTGCCCAGTACCATCAAGAACCAATGCTTTCTGGATGTGTCTTATGGCAACTTCAGTCCTATCCTCCTCATCCTCTATCTGTGCTATTTCCATGTGAATTTGGCAGCGCATTACAGTCAGCAAGCTAAAGACAGAAGATAACTGTCTGCATTAGGAACAAAATATTACAATAGAATAAAAACAGTAAAAAATGGATCCCCTGCCTTTAGTTTTATGCAATGATGGATCCCCTGCCCTTAGTTTTATGCAATGATATGCTCTATTGATATAGTTTGTCTCTATTTTACCTTTAGATACATAAAATCAAACCCTGAACATCATCATAGAATGTACCCGATCATGCAAGTTTCAGCTAGTGCCTCGGTTCTTCTGCTTGCTTAGCCAATTGATGGGTGGACAGCTTGAACCAGGCACTTAACTAAGGACATCTAAACATCTTCTCCTCCGTGCCTGCTGTTTGGTTTTCAATAAACCCATCATACTGCTCTCATAATTTACAATAAACTAAAATGCTTACTATGCAGGCATTACATAGGTAATCTGTGAAGGAAATACTGGGTTCCTCGTCTCAGGATCTTTCAAATGGCAGTTGGCCTGGGTATCACTCATTTGTGGACAATGGATTGGATAGACCCAGTTCTACCTACAATATTAACCCGAACAGTCTAATAACATTTTGATCCTTGTCTAGACGACTTTGTTAATATGTATATTAAGGAATACTTGCCTATCTATGTCTTCTAATGCTTCTGCAACAGACACCAGAGGCTTCTTCAAGTGCTTGTGCAAAGAACGTTGCAGTAAAGGCAAACAAAGATTCCACAGAGTTGTGCACACACCCTGGATAGAGATTGGGTCACGGAGATGTACAGCATCCTGTAATGTTGTCTCCAGTTTTTTGATAACTTTTATCTGTACCTATGTAAAGAAAAACATAATTCAGGTAATTTACTGCTGGAAATAAAATTACAAGCCCTATGTATGTGTGGTTGTGTGCATAGATATGAATACCATCCCCCCTTTTTACTCTTTGTAATCATCTATAGATTTGTGAAAAGATGGGACTTTTTTATGTTCTTTAACTCAATGATGTACGTCCAAATAACGTTTCATTAGGAATTTAACTGTAAATGTATGTAAAATGGGTGTTCAAAGTACAACTCCGTACACAACTGTTTTGATTGACATGTTCCCTTCAAATCAAAATGACAGGAACCTCAGGGACATTGTTCTGTGCATTCAAAACGTTCTCCTATAATGTGCCTGCTCTACTGTATGGCAGACACTGCAATCAGCATCCTTATGAAAAACTGCAGATTCAAAAAATGCATAGGATCAACAATTTGCTCCAGAATACTCAACACTGACCAGCTTTTAGTAGCTATACCAAGACTTGCAAACCAACTGTTTGATTCTGGAGCTGGGTGAACATAGTAAGCATTGAGGGGTACCCCGCTGATCAGCGATCCACTGAAGTCCTGAAATACTTGCTTATTCTAAAGAAATCTGGCCAAATCTGGTAGATGGAAGTGTGACCAAACACCTTACCGAGCCCTGGTATCTGGCCACCTAAACTAAACTGGAGAGAATAGAGTTCAGCTAGAGCCACTGCACTCTGGCACTCTGATTTCTTTTTTCCCCGACTTTACAATACCAAATGCCAATGATCCAGTGTTTGGTTACATGGCTGTAAAAATAGGAGAAAGCCCTCCGCACACCTTGCAGCAGTCCCGGCCAATTAAAGGATGATGGTGCTCGAAGTGACTCGATTCATGGATGGCACCGTGCAAACACAGAGCAAAAAACAAAAAGTCACCAGCACTTGATACTAGAAAGCAGAAATGTCCCTTTACTGGACAAAAAGCATCATAAAGAAGCCGACGTTTCGGGGACGCACAGGGTCCCTTCTTCAAGGCAAGAAGGGACCCTGTGCGGCCCCGAAACGTCGGCTTCTTTATTACGCTTTTTGTCCAATAAAGGGACATTTCTGCTTTCTAGTATCGAGTGCTGGTGACTTTTTGTTTTTTGCTCTGGTTACATGGCTGGTTAACACAGGAGCCTGATGCAGCAGTTTCTTCAGTATAGATAGGTGTTTCAGGGACTATATATAGTGTGGAAGAAGAGTCAGGGTGAAGAGACCAGTCAATAATGTTTATGGTGGTTGTTAAGTTTAAGATATACTGCGTCCTCTGCAACAAAGCAGAAGTGTAATAGGTACAGTACAAATACAATCATAAATACCTCAACAACATTTTTGGTGTACATTTCAATATGAGGGCCAAGAGAAAGAACTTCAAGTTCACTCTGTAGACATTCTATAGTTATAAGAGTTCTTTGATCCTAGAAAATGGAAAATACATGTTTAAAATTACATTGAATCAAGCCCAAAAAGCTTTAATAAGCTTTAATATATAAGTAAATGTGTATACAAGCGTCTCTTATTTGCTTTCCGTGGGTCTGTTAAATATTTAGTTTAAAGCATGGTATTATATCCTTTCAAAAGATGCAATAAAATATTGGTTGATTCTGCCAGAAACCCAGTGTTGCCCTGTGTCTTGTCCACTGCGCCGTCTAATCTTGTAGCAGAACTCCAGGAATTTTTCTTTATTAACCCTTGCAGTGGGGCTACCCCTGCACTGCAAGGGTTAACTGCTCCTTTGTGTCTAGGTTAAAAAAACACAAATATTTACTCACCCAAAGCTCCAAGCCAGCTTCTCCTTAGACCGGTCCACGGAATGTCTCTCCTCTTCCTCTACAGCGGTCTAAGGTCCAGTAAATCATCATGTCTATACACTGTCATGAGCGTCATGAGGACGCTGATAAACATTCCAATCTGGTACGGAGGATGGGACAGGCTGGAGGGAGCATTGTGGCAGCTGACCGGCTCGGAACTTTGGGTGAGTATATTTTTGTTATTTTAGCACCTAGATATAAACAAGCACTTAATCCTTGCAGTGCGGGGGTAGCTCCACTGCAAGGGTTAATAAAACAATTCCTGGATTTCTGCTTTAAGCAGTTCAGCTCTGTTTTGGAAATTAATAGAGGGGGAGGCATTCTGTAGTCCTTACACACTTCCTGCCCTAGTGTGGCAACACTGCACCTGCACAGATACAGTAAAGTGAGCAAGCGTAGCATTGTCACCCTTGGGCAGGAAGTCTGTTACTGGCAGGATCACCAGGTGGAAAAAAAGACCCAATCAAAAGCTGGTGAGCTGCAACATATTACATTTTTGTTGGGTAGAGGTTTAGATACACACTAAATTACAATTACAAGGCATACTAGTTGGCACATCAGAATTTGCTCAGTCCTAATGCTGAGGAAGACAGACTTTGCACCACAGGCGGCGAGGAGACATGGCAGTCTAATTGCTAATTTGATCCAGCAAAATCTAGCTCATTAATTGACAAAAATCGCTACTGCCTGCTTCTCTAAAAGAGCGTAACTAGTAAACACTCAGGGTCACAGGGTCATGCCACATCAATGATTTTATAGCACAGATTTGTAGCACCTATTCATTGCAAATCACTGGAGTAGTATGATTTTCATCTGATCAGCTGCATTGGATAACACGTGTTGCTACTGAATCTGGCAATGTTTCAGCTAGTTCTAAATCAGTGATTTTCAACGTAAAAGGTATAGGGGAGCTCAACGGTGACCCTTGGTGCCACTAAAGTGATGCACATCATGTTCAGCATTTAAAATGCTAAAATGAGAAGACTATAAGTGACTGCAGAGGAGATGATGGTCAGAGACTGTGGACATGCTGAAAGTTAGGCTGGAGACATGCTGCAAAAGAAAGTAAAGGACTGAGAACATGTTATACATAGGGCTAGTATAGATCACTGCTATTAACATTTTACAAATCAATGCTCCCACTACACTATATTCACTGCAATTTAATATTTTTTCGTAATGAAAACACCAAGGGCCATGTCAGGCCATGGAAATGCATGTTCAATTAGCCATCTTGTTTTTTCACCCCCAGATTTATCCCTCGCAGCTATTTTCCAACAACCCATTTATTAAGCAAGAGACCCCCTGTCTCAAAATTTTAAGTTCATGGTAAATGGAAATTGCACCATAAAAATGCAAGCCCTATGGTGATCCATGGTGGAAAAACATGAAAGGGTTATTATACCCTCACATTTTTTTGCATATATCTACTGCTAGCAAGCAGTAGATATATGCAAACATAAAAAAAAACTTCTTAAACAGGTTTATTTTTACCTGTGTCTTCGCTGCGCTCTCCCGTACGAACACCTGAAGCGTCTCGGGCGGCCACAAAGGATCTTGAGGCGGGCGCATGCGCCCTTCAGATGTTCGGCCGAGAGACAAGGTAAGTATATGGAGCAGCGTGCACCCTCACAGACACCGTGGGACAGCAAGAGAAGAGGAGGACAGAGGAGTCAGCGCTTGATCGGAAACCCGCACCAGCACTGGAGGGACAGCTGAAGAGGACAGGAAAGAAGAAGATGATCGAATAAAAAATACATCATTTAAGTCCCTACATAAGAATTGGGAAGGGGAAAACAAATCTGACTTTAATGTTACTTTAAGTAAACTCTGGGGGCTGGGTGAAAAGGGGACAAAAACAAATCAATGTTTTTCTAAATCTCTTTTCTAAATCTCCTACAAGCAAATTGCATAGCACAGTCACAATAACATTCAGCCACTGAACAGGGGTGGAAGTTGCACAGAACGGGACAGAAAAATAACCTTTAAAATTGAACTGAAGAAGACAGGGCAATTCGTAACCTTCTCAATCACCATCTGTGCAGTCTTACATTTACTACCAAACAGGATTCATTTAACAGCGTGTTACAGGGAGCAGTATAGCAGAAAACAGTACTTGTGATTACAATCCGTGTGACCAAACACAAGTTAAAAATCAAGAGAAACAGCAAGCATTTTTCTGGTCCTAAAGATGGAACATCCAAAGCTGTTTTGTAATTAGCAAACAAAGAAAAATGCTGTTCAGACCCATTTATTAAGTAGCCCCCTCTAATACAGAACACAGCATGTGCAAATCATAATAGCTCAGAAACATACAGCGAGATCTGTCGACTTCAAATCATTGATGCAAGCTGTGGCAAGTTGATTGCATTTTAATTCCAGTGAGAGATGAGCAAGTTCAATCAGCAGAGGAATTCTGTAAATAAATATAACAATCCAAAGTAAAGTATTATGGCTTAATAAATAAAATAAAAAAATGAAACAGCAAATAAAGTGGCTCAGTAAATTCTGTACAAAACAAAATCAATTTTTGATATACTGAATTATCTTAAATCCAATAAAGTGCTTAAAGTAAATAAACACGGTGTGAGGACAGTAAAAACGATTAAAGGGACCCCTCTTAAAGAACAAGTGTGGGGAGAGTAAAATAAACTGTCCCAGTAGCTTAGAGCTGGCATGGGGCATGGGAAGCTGCAGATGTCCCTCCCACACTGATAGTAGAGCGATTGCTTAGCTCTTGGTGTCTTCTCAATGCAGAAAGTGGTGACTAGGTGTGAGCACATTGCAAGTGGATAACATGTTGAAACTTGAAATTTGGACGATTGTAATACAAGAAAAAGCTACATTTCTTTCAATGGACACTACAGTTTTGTGGACTTGTTATGCATTTTTGGTTGCATATCTACACAGTAACACATATACATAACATGGATACTTTATTCACTTAATGTTTATATAAGTTTATACTTTACTTGGAGGTCTCGAGCACAGTGCGGCACATAGATATTTTGTTTATTTCAGGAGAATATTGTTGTTCTTTTAGTGCTTGCGGCTTGTTCATTGTGTTTTACTGGCACAGAGTGCATTGTATATTTTATTAACTCTGAATCATTTGCCAACCAAGTATATTGCTTGAGGAGTATCAGCTGCCAAGCAATAGGTTACCTCTGCTAGTTCTGATTCTTTGTTTACTTTATACAAAAACAGAATCATTACATCGTGGCTTGCCTTAAGCCTGAGTGAGAACGTTTTAGCTTTCATGGGTAGTAGAACTGTGATTATGAATGAGAAGCCAACAAGTTGAGAAGGGAGGAGGAGGGTGACTTTAATTATATCAGGGAGATCTCATGAACCTTGACAGCAATTTTATAAAATGAAAGGCGTCAAACAATACAATGGCACTTTGCAGCATCACAGCCAAGACTATAATTTCTGTTGTAACCTAATTATCCTATTAACATTCATTATGGAGTCAAGTGAATATATCTTAATGCAATTCAACCTCCAATAAAATGACTGTTCCTGGACCATAATAAATGCATGACTAGCATGCTTAAATCTATGTATGATTCCTCCTATCTAATCGACTCTCACTTTAATACATCCAAATGCACAGACTTCGCTCAGGTACTGTGATATCCTAAATAACAAAGAGATGAAGTGCAAAGTGTAGTAGCCCATAGAAACCAGTTTCAGATCAATGAAAGTAGATTGTAAAGCTCCAGTCCTTTTCACAATATTAAAAAATTAACAATTGGGAGATTCTGCTTTAAAAGTTCACAACACCGGTAGACACCAAGGACAATAAAAGCATGTAAACTTACTTCTCAGATGGGGATAAGCATAAAGCAGGTTCCTCAGCAACAGCCACAAGTTTAAAAATTTCACTTAAATTTGTAAAAACGTCCTTTGTTGTCAGAGAGCTGTTTAATTGCCTAAGTGAGAAAACATAAAAAAGATGACAAGGCACGGGACATATTTTCATGTTCACTACCATTACCGCAGAACAGCCCATACATCCTAACTACCTATACAAAACCCTTTTCTAAGTCTCATTCATTCCATTCATCTTCTCTGCTGGCACAGCCCCGCTAACTGTCAGGAACAGAAGAACTTTACATTATTACTAACTTTAATTATTACTATTATACTAAATGCAAGTGGCTTTATCAAGTACTAAAAATAGTCATAGTTATACAGTTTACATTCACAGTTATATAATGGAAGTTCAAAAATGTAATACCCTGTAAACAAAGAGATTCCTGTTCAGGTGTAATACCGTAAATAAGACACTGTCTTATATTTTTTGGGGCTCAAAAAAACACTCTAGGTCTTATTTTCGGAGTAGGTCCTATTTTTATTTTTTTTTATGTACAACAATGCACACGTATTTATGTAGAAAATTCTACATGTATTCATATTCAAAAATATGGTGATCAGGGCAAATCAGGGGTGCTGCTTCCTCTAGCGCTGGCTTCGTTGGCACCGCCGATTCTCTCCCGCGGCTCTTCAAGTTCCCTCTTATGCCACCACCGGCCCTGGGAATGGTCACAACTAGGTCTTAATTTCGGGGTAGGTCTTATATTTTAGCATTTCCCAAAAATAGTACTAGGTCTTATTTTCGGGGTAGGTCTTATTTTCGGGGAATACATGAACTGCTAATGAAGCCACAAGTCTCAGTATTTTTGGTACCATTACTGGTCTGCAGTGACATCATTATGTTCTGTCAAAGCATGAAATGATGAACTTAGAATCAGTACTTAGAATCGTTGAACACTAAACCCACCTCTTTGTTTAGATTCAGGGTCATTCTTAAAATAAGGATACTGGGAATTATAGGAATGAATATCATGATGCCATTCATTAGGTAAACCATTTAGCCGTAGGAGAAATTAATAGGCAATATTTTCACAAATATTTCAGGCAGTATGTTTCTATAAAATTATTTTTGCAGAGCATGTCAGCTTTTCTATTAAGACATTCAAACAATGTCAGCTCAATTGTTGACTGTTTCTTTCTAATTGAAACTTCATGTGGAGTACAGTTGGGAGTTTCTGCTAATTGTCAATGGGAGGGGTGTGCTCCCTTTCTTCATTCAGCTTTGTGTGTTTTTAATAGAGATTGACATTAGATTACATCAGAACACTCCACCTGTCTGCCATGCAAGCACAAAGAGGTGGCAAGTCTAGCATGTGTTTAATATTTTTTTTATAGGGCCACATATTCACTTTAAAGTCAGTGCCTGTTCCCATGGAAAACCATGCTATATGGTTTTTTTTCACTTATGTTCTCCTCATTATCACAGTGGCAGTGAGGTCTTCAGTCTTCCGGAGTTGGATGCAACTGGGAGCCCTGTTTCATATCTACCAGATGAAGGGCAACCTGTCAGATTACGTGCATGCATAGCGATAAAGCTGTGCAGCTGCTGAGGGTGACAACGATGCAGTGCATTTAATACAGACCCTCTAGTATTGTCACCCATCTGGAGAAAGATCTGAAAGCTGGCAGAATCTTATTTTTTTGAATAAGAAAAGCGATTTAAGTATTATTCTGAAGCTATATATATTTTTATTGAAGAAATACATGGGTATCTAGTTTGGTTAAAAAAAAGTTGATGTGCATATCACTTGTCCTCCCAGTTTCCTAAACTGAGGCAAAAAATAATTAGGAAATGATGTAATAATTATGTATATATATAATTATTACATATATAAAATGAATAGTAAATAGCTATAACTGATGTTAAAGATCCAATACTATTAATCTAGAAAAATAATTTTATGATGCAGCTGTCATTTTAGCCTCATAATCTGGAAAATCCATTTAGTGCAGAGTAGGGTCCCATGATTTGAGTACAGCTTAGGGGCCCTTAACAGCATTAAACTGTCATTGGTTATTTGACATACTCATTTAACAACCTTCTCATTTTGTTTGTTGCATCACCTAGCAATGGCATGATAACAGGAAAGCGAATGTCCCCAGTGAAAAAAACCGTACTTACGATCTCAGCTTCTGAATTTTATAGATGACTGACAAACTTGCTGAACTTTTAGTTTCCTTTACCGCTTTAGCAGAGTCAATTAATTTGTGATGCACCTTAATGTAAGAAAACAATTCATTATTCATGGCAGACAGAAAACAAACATTAAATGCACTTTGCATGTATAGATCTAATTGACTAGTCACATGGATAGAGGCGGTTTACATAAATGATTAGAAGAACTCCACTGTACTTGGCTAAGTACAGTGGAGTTCTAAAAGGCTTCATGAACCAGGATTCTCCTGAATACTCACAGATTTATTCACATTTGTGTTTTCAAATCCTGCCCTGGATTTCCAATAACAAATGCTGGTTTCTCAGGTTTGGCACCCCACCTCCAACTAGACAGGGAAAGGGGAGACCTACCTCTGTCAAGTCAACATGGTCCTGGAGGCCCTTAATAGTTCTGTCTTGCAATTAGGCTTAATCACAACATCTCACTGAATACAAGCAGACTTTCCCCTAAAGGAAGTTTTCCTTCACATTTTACTTTATTTTGAGCCTCCAGTAATAAAAATGAATGCAAAATTATACACCACTGTAACAAGGCTGCTATTAAGTCAGCTCTGTTACACTTGGCTCACATGAAAGCCTCTAAAAAACTGCTATAATTGCCATTAAATGAAAACAAAAATAAATTATCTAATACTATTTGTTATCCTAAAAGACAGCACGCAATAACCATTTTAATTATTTCAGAAAACTACTTCAGTTGAAATAAACCTAATTTGATGGGATACCCATGAATTTCTGTAGCTGTATTTGTCAACTCTTTTCCCTGGGCAAATAACTGAACCAGGAAAAATTCTCAGCTGTCACAATCTGCTTCTTCCTGCTTTCACTGCTATTAACCACTTTGCCCCAGCAACCAGCAGCATATAGTGCTAACAACCACCACCAAGTATTTCCCTCCAACTCATGAACCTCCTTAATCTATTGTCCTGATTAACAGAAAATGGAAGCCGGATACAAGACAACCCCAGCTGGTCAAAAAAATGATTGTTCCAGTGTCTTCCTCATCCACCTTGGTCCTTCCCTCTAGCATTATTCACTCACAAGCTCATGTAATCGTACACTTGCTGCAATTTAAGGATTCACAGAAGAGGAGGACAGGCTAGGGAGTCAGCTTCCACCTAGGGTTGGAACGAGCAGCACAGAAAGTCTGGAGTAGAGCGGTACTGCTGGTAACAATTTTCATGTAACCTGTGCTTTGCTGCCAGTAGACTTTATGTCCCTAACTTTACAGCAGATTGGTGCCTTCACATTTTACCTGTTACCTTGTTGCTCTTGTCATCTAATTTCCAAGACCATTAACCTGCCCTCTTATATCCATCTGTAACAGTCCTATGCACTATTGTATATAGTTTGCTTTTGCTTCAATTTATTGTTTATTTGCTCTAGTTTTCCTGTACATGTTCTATTTATGACTGTATAGCATGCATTTTTTAACACATCGATCCAATGGTGCTTATTTGGGAATTTGTGTTACTCCTTTACAAATTCTTGCTCCCCCACACATACAGTATAGCATAGGTTTTCTGATAGGCACCCGTGATATAGTCAGATTCTACCCCTTTTCTTTATATAAGCTGTGTTGTCAATCAGCATGATGTAATGTAGAGCAGACACAAAACTTACAAGGTTGGCAGGAAAAGGGAAGACAGTTAGCAGATCCCCCATCCCATGAAGGAAGCCTTAATGCTAATTGTATTTAGGGACCACAACAGCTCCTCATTTTAAAACAATACACTGAAATATTAATACAGATATTCAGCTCATGCATGCAATTTAGACACTAAGAATTACCATCTTAGAAAATAGTAGAGGGTATTTCTGAGGGACATTGGTTTTAATGAACACAGCAGCCAGTGATGCACAGTCCACAGCTTCCTTCATCTTCTGTCCATCCAGCAAACACTCCAACAGCTCCCTAATAAGACAAAACAGTAATGTTTGCCCAAGTGACATGACGAAGAAAATAAAATATTTCTGAGCTTTCAATAAGACAACCAACAATACTTACATCATTAAGTCAGCTCTCCAGTTCTTGTCCTCATCATTTGTGTTTCCCAAAGCCTTTACAACAGTAGCAAGGCTATTAGTAAGGAGATGGCGACTGCCTGGCTTTAGAAATGGACGTACTGTTTGCCAGTACAGGACAGAGGCATTGTACACCAGAAACTGGTATCTGACAAGAAACAGATAAAGGGTCAATTCAAACAGAAGTAATATTTAGCTGCAGCCCAGTAGCCCAGTCAAGCAATAACTTCCTATGTATCTTTTATATTCCAACAGTAAGATCTCCTTGTCATAATTCCCGGCTTTGTTCCTGTCCACCTTGGAGATTTGTATGTTCGGCTTCTGGTGTTGCTTTCTCCATAATATAAAATAAATGAAAAATCCAGCAGGGCGAGCAGGACCTCTCATAATGGTCACATTAGTTGATCAGAGCTAGAATTTAGTTTAGCAGATATCACACCAACAGAGACACAGTTTTGGATGGAACTGCATTCTGTGTAGAACTTGTGAGTTCACCAAAACTGGAAGAAACAGAAGGTGTCATCATACAGGTACCTTTGTGCTATAGGTACAAATTTTTATTGCTCCAAGCAGTCCATCCAAGAACAAACAGCAGTAACAGGTAAATTGCCACCAACCTTGTGAAAATCGTACGCTCAACTGAAGTTTCCGAACATGCAGGAAAGACAAAAGTTGTACGATTGTACAGTACAGGCGGTTGCACACTACCCATACACCTTACGATTGTCATACGAAAAGTCGATCACATGCGATTATCGTACGATAATCGTAAGGGCACCTTTGGAGATGGTGGATCCCTTGAAGCGTAGTTGCAAATGGCACTGGGATCCAGATCAGAGTCCAAGTGACAATTTTAGAAAACACAAGTGAAACATATGGCTGCTACATTATAGACAGGTGGTGATTGCAGCAGGCTAATACTTCTGTCCAATTATGAACAACATTATTACAGGTGACACTTAAGCTGGCCATACACCTTACCATTATCTGCAGATTTTCTGCGGTCAGATGGAAAAGGTGCAACAGATTCCTCCATCTACACTTAACTGTGTGGCTGGAGTAATCTCCACCTGGGTCAATCTGTTGCACTTTTTCCATCTGACCACAGAAAATCTGCAGATAATTGTAAGGTGTATGGGGACCTTTAGACTTGGCAAAAGGTTGTGACAGTGGCACGGCTGAGTGTAATCTGTAAACTGCTGATCTAGTTGTTCTACAAAATACAGTTATTATAGAGATCAGATATTTATATCACATGCCTATTAAAATGAAATAGATTGATATTGCTCACACCTTTTCTGTTTTGTTGCCAAATCGATTGCTTTCAGATAGCAGACCACTGACTTTTCCAATTCATCCTAAAATATAAATAAATAATAACTTATTCACATACTGCATAATTAAACAGACCTGGGATAAACACATATCTATCCTTAGGCAAAAATATTAAAACTGAACTCCAGGTAGATATGAAAAACACCAATGAATGCAGTTCAGTATTGAAGAAAAAAAAATATATAGAATTTATTTTTCAATACAACTAAGTTTTAGTCTCTTTTAACTTATTGTACAGCAGCATTCACTGATATAACACTTTACTCCCAGGTATTCTGATGCACTTTAAACCAACAAGTTTGCTGGGGGTTTTTTATACTTTAAAAAAATATTTGTATTTTTAATTACCTCTACTGATATCAGTTTGCAGCCTAATTTCTGTAGTGAGATTTCTTTAGTTTGCATTTTATCATACTGATCTTATTAGGAAAAAAATGATTATATATATATTTTGTATTTTTATTTTTTAAGTATTTTTTTTTCATTTTGTTGGGAAGGAGCAGATTTATAAAGTTTAAAAGCAGATTTATGAAGTTACTTAAAGGACCACTTTAATCTGATAAACTAAATCTGACAAACTGAACTAATCCATAACATTGCCTAAATCAAACACATACCACATTATTAGCAGACAAGGGGTTGTGTAACTGGGCTTTGCACAGGTACGCTCTCCCATAAAACTGGTTTGGAGGCGGTTTGCTGTTGAAATACATTTGAAGGCAGTCTTTGCTCACAGCATGATTTCCAAGCTGCAACAAAGCAAAATGATAGAAAAAGAGAAGCATTATTTTTAAGTTACAAAGGAAAGGTCAATTACTTTACAGACGAAAAGTACTACGCAAAAATAAAAAGACTGCAGCCTAGTAGGAGTCATTACAGGCACCGACTTCCAGACAAGCACGTGGGTGTAATCCAAACTTAAAAAGTAAAGAGATCAATAAGGAGCTAGAACAAATCAGGATCTGTACAGGTTACTTACATATGTTATTTATTGGAAAACACATAGAACGCCAAGCTGCTATCCTGCGTTGTGTAAAGTTTCTGAACAAAGATTTAATTTTACAAAACTAATAATGAATAAGACTTAAGGTGCTCAGACAATGTAGGTTCTCAGGACATGACCCAGGGCAGGCTTTAAGATATAGATGCTTAACAGATTGGGAGTAAATGTATAGGGTCAGACTGGAGGGGATGTCCGACCAGATGACCCCAAGCAAGCTGTGAGATCCGGATCTTTATCAGATTGGGAGTAAATCAATGGGGGTCAGGCTAGAGGAAATGTCAAACCAAATGACCCAGCACAAGCATTGAGATCTGGCAGTGTGTGGCCTCTTTAAGCAGCATAATGTGCCCTGCCACACTGCAAAAATGGTTCAAGAATGGTTTGAGGAACACAACAGTGAGTTTGAAGTATTGACTTGACCTCCAAATTCTTCACATCTCAATCCAATCAAGAATCTGTGGGATGTGCTGGAAAAAAACCAAGTCCGATCCAAGGAGGCCCCACCTCACAACCTACAGGACTTAAAGGATCTGCTACTGACGACTTGGTGCCAGATACCACAGCGTACTTCAGAGGTCTAGTGGTGTCCATGCGTCGATGGGTCAAGACTGTTTTGGCAGCCAAAGGGGCACCTTCTCAATACTAGGCAGGTGGTCATTTTATATGAATCCACTGGAGCCAATCAGATTTAGGGGATTTATTCTGCTTTATTATCTATGTGTACTATAAGTCAGACAAGTTTATTCTAAAGGCAAACCAAGATGCAATGTTAAAGAAGCCAGGAAGCATGCATCAGAAAACAATATACAAGGCTCAAAAGGAAATGCACCAGCTATTTTTTGTGCATTGGCCACCTGGTTTCTGGGATGTCTCCAGCCTTTTTATATCAACATTTGATTTGTTGCCAGATTAAGGCTGAACTCAAGCACGATAACATATAACAAGGGACCCTGTTTGGATAGAAAAAGCCATTGCTGGTTGGGCTCCAGGGCTTTTATCCTTACCTTTACATTGTTATTTTGAATGTCACTGACCTGGAACAAGCATCGAGGTAGCAATGTGTCTGGAAAGTTGACCTGAATACTTATACTGGGTCAGTGACTTGCTAAGTAATAAAACACAATGAAGAATGAAACCACTGATGCTTGAACCTTTGAATGTGATAAAAAGAAATGTAGAAGCTGCCATCATGACAGGTTCTCTTTAGATCAATTAGGATTTATCTGCAGACTAACCTTTTTCTTTTGCTTGTGGGTAGAGTGGTGGAGGGTTAAGAACAGGGGTGGGGAACCTCGGACCCTCCAGCAATGGTGAAACTACAAATCCTATGAGGAACTGCAAGATTCTCACAGCCACAGGCATGACTCCCAGAGACAGATGCATCATGGGATTTGTAGTTACACCACAGCTGGAGGGCCGGAGGTTCCCCACCCCTGGTTTAGAAGCTCTGCATCTTTCTATAGTTCTGCTTTTTTTTAAAAAGCTCCAAATACTTACCTTAAACTCTTGTCTTGTAAACACCGGGTCTCAGATCTTCTTTTATCTGCTCCATAGCGTTGGAGGGTCCAGTCTGCACTGATTGTATTGCTTCCTTGTCATGTGGACCTTGCCAATTGGCTGTCAGCAGGGCTCAGCACAGGATCCTTACAAGGTCCTGCAGCATTTAGCATGGACATCATGCACACAAAGTCAGCCAAACTGGAGAAGAGAACAAACAGCTATTTCCGGCCAATGCTACTGGTAAAAGTGTCCCAAAGATCACATGACAGCTGATTTAGGGGATTTTTTTTTTTTTTAGGGAAAACAAAAACAGATTAGGTATGTGCAGATAGTTAGGTGGCTGGACTTTTTTTTCCACTTACCAGTTTCCAACCTTTACTACAAGAATGATAACTATGATATAACTGACTGCTACAAGCAAGACCATCACTTTCACACAGTCCTGATACGTGATCATTACAAGTACAAGAAAACCTTGATTAAGACTCAGTCAGCTTACGTTATCAGTCTTCCATATCGTAACACTACAGACACTTACTATAAGGGCTTGTTCTGCACATAGGACATACAGATCCGAGCTGAACATTTCTGGAGCATCTTTTGTTGATCCGTCCCTGTTAGTACCTTTCATTAATTTGTACGCACTGTACAGGGCATCAGCATCTTGACAGGGGTTAGAAAATAAGGAAAATACATCTGTTAGAGCACACAATTAGTGTCAGGGATGCCCCTCAAGTCCTCGCTTGAAGACAGACACATGCACAGTAGTCTGAGTCGCTGAACATAACTTATAAGTTAATTAGAAGTGGAGGGAGGAAAAAGTAAGAAAAACAAGCAAGGAAGGATGCTTACAAACATCACCATCTATATAAATCAAGGGATATCTTAAAGGAGAACTATGGGGTCAGGGCTTTTCCCCATAGTTCTCCTTAGGGTAACGGGAGGACACAAACTAGCGTCCTCACGTCACCCTAAGCTCAGTATACCGCGAGCTACAGCAGAGCCAGCTGTACCCGCCCCCTCCCCCGTCCGTTCCGCCAGTCAGTGCTGGCGGATTGGAGCGGGGAGGAGGGAATCCATCCCCTCCCCTGTCACGGCAGAGAGCCGTGACAGGATTGAAAAGTGAGCGAATGCCGGTATGTGTTCGCTCACTTCCCGATCTACTGAGCCGACCTGTGACAGTTTCATTGTCACAGGTCGGCTAGAACTTTGAGGTGAGTGAAAAGCACTCACCTCATAGTTCTCCTTTAATATTACATTTTAAAAAAATTGATAAAAAGTGGAATTCTGATATAGACATTTTTTTTTTTTTTTTAAGTTGGATAGACTAGGGTTGGATAGAATTGGGTTACATAGTATTTGAGATTGAATAAAGACATATGTCCATCAAGTCCAACCTATTTGTGTATGTGTGTATGGTCCTATTGGTGTGTAGTATGTATAGGTCCCTTGTGTGTTCTCAATTAGGCCTTACTATTTTTTTTTAATGTTGGCAGAATATGACAGATTATGCGGAACAATGAAGACTTTCCTGATCATCAGATATAAAAATAGAAAATATAATGAAAACCACCATACATTCACTTTACATCCCAAATTTGGTACTCCATAGCAGTCAACAAGAATTTGCTGTTGTTGTTGTTATTGCACTTTACACATTTATTGACACCAGACCATAACACCTATATGACCTTGTTCCCTACTTGGCACCTATTGTGTTGTCTGACAGTCTAAGACTCCTGTTGGGTACCATCTGCCCCCCTGAATAGTGGGAATTGCCTAGCCGCTGAGGCAACTGCTTATATTCTGGATACAGGAATATGTGATACAATTGACTCAATCCAGATTTCCGCTGTGTTTGCTGTCGAGCCGCTGGGACAATTGTTTATATTCTGGATACAGGAATATGTGATACAACTTATCAAATCCATATTTCCGCTGTGGTTGCTGCCCAGCCACTGGGACAATTGTTTATATTCTGGATACAAGAATATGTGATACAACTTATCAAATTCAGATTTTTGCTGCGATTGGAGTCTAGCTTTTTCTCCTTCTCTTTTCCCATGTCCACTGGAGAGGATGTGTCTGTTGACATCAGTGCATAATAGAAGTCACCAGGACTCGATGATGTGTGCAAGAAGTAAAGCACTTTTTATTAAATTGTTACATGCGTCAGACAGCCAACGTTTCGGGGGCCACGCAGGGTCCCTTCTTCTGGGCGACAAAGTGACATGGGACACTGTGTCGCCCAGAAGGGACCCTGCGTGGCCCCGAAACGTTGGCTGTATGACGCATGTGATGATTTAATAAAAAGTGCTTTACTTCTTCCACATATCATCGAGTGCTGGTGACTTTCTATTATGGACTGTATCTGACACGGCACCATCCGTGTTGTCACTTCAAGCACCAACCTTTCATCCAAGGTCTGTACGCTGTATGGAGTGCAGGTGATTTCGTATTATCTGTTGCCATCAGTGGTCTAATGTAGGAGGTGTAACAACATGTACCTCCCGAAGAGCCTTTTATTATACAGTATATTGATTTTAAATTATTCCGAGAGCCTCCTGAAGAAGCATTTGGCTGAGTATTGCGAAACACATTGAGGTGCTACTGTTCTCGTTTGTGGGCCTTTGTTATCATACAACTTTACACACTGTACGTATATAAACTGATATGAATGTACTGTAAACAAACTAAATATGCTGGCAAGGCAAGGTAATCTCACAGTTCCATGTGTATGATGTGCTGTTTTTAATGTAATGTTCTGATGATATTATTAGCTCTTCTGAATCAAATGAAGCATTGATTTTTAATGAATGAAGTTGTATGAGTAGCATTAAAGTCTGCCAGTGTTCTAATGAATAGTTTTCCTCTGGTTAACTGTTTGAATAGTATAGATTCGGATGTGGCACTTTCTTATTCTTATTGAGGCAGAATACATTACACTTTGTATTATTTATAACATTGTAGGTCTTCAGACTTACCTTGCTGACTTTCTGCAACACAGAGGTGTTGTCTTATAATCAGATCCATTGAGCTTTAGTGTTTTAATAATCTGTAAGAACAACCGAGAATGTTTACATGTTGCAGGCATTATTTCAAACTGGAGATCAGCAGATTAAAGGGACTGGTCGGGACACAAATACAAGAACTGCCATTGATTTTTGAAGCTGCGGTCATCTTTATCCTTCCTTTATTTCTTGGCTAATCATTGCCCAGAGCAAGCACATAAATATTAGGTGTCATGAAGCCTTGACACGCGATAGTTGGTTGTTTTTTCTAGGACAGGAAGTTGCTGAGATGGCAAGGATGAAGATGACAGCACCTTACAAAACAGGTCAGCAACAGCGGCTCCCATATTCATGTACTGACAGGTGCTCTTAGTGTACATTCACACAATGCAGTTTGGGATTCCCAAATCTCCCATTTAGGATGTGACCTCTGTCACCTGTTCAAGTTAATGACCAGGTGACAGTGGCTGCATCTCTCAGCAGCAGTCTGCATGTAATCATATATATGATATGATTACATGCAGTTGGGAATGATCACTGTCCCTGCACACATCTATTGTGCGCCCAGCCACAAGCATCCATTCCAAACCGTATGTATTTGTATCACATACATGCAGACTGCCGCTTACAGACGGGCATTAACTTGAACGGATGACAGCAGCCGCATCTAAACAGGAGATTTGGGCGTCCTGCTGCAGTAATCCCAAATCGCATAGCGTGAATGGGGCCTAAGGCCCCATTCACACCAGGGCAGTTCAGTCGCGCAGATTGTTCCGCACTGAACTGCCAACAGTAAAAAACACATTTATTCCTATGGGGCACGTTCGCACAAATGCGCACACTCGTGCGTTTCAATCCGCCTGCCGCCCAAACTGCTTCCTGGGCCACTTTTTCAGCGCTGATCAGTGCGTTTCCATATAGATTTCAATAGAAACGTGCTGTTCAGTGCGTTTTTAAATTGCGTTTCAGTGCTGAAACACGATTAAAAACGCATGAAAACGCCCTTTCATAAATCACACGGAAACCACGCTGAAATGCTACCGCCCTGGTGTGAATGGGGCCTAAGTGAGACCTTACTGAGAGTGGCAAGGTTACAGCATAAGACAGGACTGACAATATCCCTATCGCTGAAGAAAGCACACAATATACTATAGGTACATGTTATTATAATAACACTTTAGGCTGAAACTAAATATTTTGTATTGTTTTGGTTTTTTTTAACTGCTATTCTAAATATTATATTAAAAACCAACAAAATAATAACAAATTCTAGGAAACAAATCTAGAATCAACAATATAAGTTATTGTTATACAAATTCCACCATAGCAGCTCACAGGTCAAATTGAGCTCCGTGGTCTACATGGGGAGTGTAGCAATCAAAATACTTTTGGGGGGGGGGATTTACTAAAACCGAAGCAGACAGAATCTGAAGCAGCTGTGCATAGTAACCAATCAGCTTCTCTGTTCAGTTTGTTCAGTTAAGCTGCCCACACACCTGACAATTATCTGCAGATTTTCTGTGGTCAGATGGAAAAAGTGCAACAGATTGGCCCAGGTGGAGATTACTCCAGCCACACAGTTACGTGTAGATGGAGGAATCTGTTGCACCTTTTCCATCTGACCATAGAAAATCTGCAGATAATTGTAAGGTGTGTGGGCAGCTTTAGGCTGGGCACACACCTTACAACCATCGCAAGACCTTTGTCTTGCAATGGTTGTAAGGTAATTAAAAAAACTTACGATCTGCCTCTCTTGGACAGGCAGATCGTACTTGCGATGATCGCAAGCCGCGCCCCCCTGAGGGGCGGGCTTCCAATGACCGCAATGCCCGTCCGGCTTTTATCTTACGAACATGCTACACACCCGCCGCACATAGTACGATTCTCGGCGGGTTTTCGAACATGTTCCTAAGATAAAAGTCGTGCGACCTTACAGTAGTAGAGGTCGCACGGCTTCCACACACCTTGCGATAATCGTACGATCGCGGGAGTTCCCGCGATTATCGTACGATTATCGCAAGATGTGTGGGCACCTTTAGGCCTGGTTCACACCTAGGCGTATTGCATATGCGCGGTCGTTGCAATTCGCGGTAAAAAAATCGCGTGACAAACGCGCGTTTCCGAGGGCTACTTGGCTGTATCCAATTGGAAACGCTCAACAAAAATGGCCCAAAGTAGTACATATACCTTTTCAGGCGTGGGCCGTTTTGTAGCGCGTTAGGGACGGGTTGAAATACGCCAAGGTGTGAACCAGACCCATTGAATACAATGGGATTGAGATGTTTGAGCGATTTGTAGAGCGTTCGTCGAGCGTAGAACGTTCAGGTGTGAACAAGGCCTTAAGCTTTGAAAATGAAATCTAGAAGCTGATTGGTTTGCCATGTAGAGCTGCTATAGATTTGATCTGTTCTAGCCTTAGGTAATTCCCCTCATATTTATAATGCACCAAGACAAGCTGTCTGATCACCAGTGGAAAAGGTTTACAGTGAAAACTGTACTGAAAGGATAACAGAGTTTACCATTGCTGACCTTCTTCTGCAAATGCTTACTGCCTGGATGTCACACTCAACACTCTCAGTTGCTAAGTGAGGAAAGCATGCAGCTAGTAAGGGAAAAAGAAGATCTGAAAACAATATTCCAGGTTAGCAGCTCAAAAATATTAAATCATGCGCAACAGCATGGCAGCCAGACAATCAGCATTTTCAAAAAGTGGGTTCATCAATGGCAGCCACCATGTATGCTCAGGACAGGTTTCGTTAGAGAGGGCCGGATGATTTTCTGGCCCAGGTATAAAGAAATAGATACCCGAATATCATATATGAATTGTTATACCTGTCATATGGGCTTAGTATTGGGGCATTTTCACGAGTACAAGTACTCGTAAAAATGCCCAGTATCGCCACCGATTTTAGTATACTGTAGGTATCAGTGCATCTCTAGTTTAAGATAAGGACTTCTGACCCTTTTCTGCAATGCCTGCATCCAATCAGATTGTTCAGGTATTTTGAGAGCCAGCGGGGCCGACTAGCAAGATACTGAAGCTTGGCCCAGTGGGAGATTCCTCCAGCCACACAGTTTAGCATAGATGGAGGAATCTGTTGCACTTTTCCCATCTGACCATAGAAAATCTGCAGATAGTCTATAGGTGTATGGCCAGCTTAAGACGTGATGATGTCAGCGGTCCTTAGAGCCCAGGGGAGAAGAGGCTGCAGGGACCAGTCTAGCAGCCCGGTGGGAGCTGGTGGGACCAAGGATCAGGTAAGTATATTTGTTTTAATGGTGTCCCCTAGATGAAACGAGCACTTAACCCTTGCAGCGCAGGGGTAGCCCCATTACAAAGGTAGTTTTTTTTTTTAGGGATGCACCGATACTGATACTTGTACGCGCTACCCAAAAAACCAGCCCTGGTGCATCCCTAGTTTTTTCTTTGCCTGGAGTTCTCTAAAATCATAAAACAAAACCCTTCATAGAGCTCTGAACCGATCACTGCAAATCATAATACTGTTTAGGTGAATTTCTTACCTTTGAATAGGATTAGATCTTCCAGATCCACCCTCTATAATGTACGGATGACCACTGTTACCCAGAAAATAAATCCTAAATATCAGAGTTTAGTGATGTGTGTGGGGGCTTGGTGTGAATCAAGCCCCCACTTGTGACTAACCCACCTTGTGGCCCAATTTATTATGGAAAGGGCATCCCCCACTCCTTTGGGAAAAGCCCCAGCCGCAACTGATTGGGTGGGGGGCGGGCTATCAGTCATCGTTCTGCACGTTCTTGGGTTCGCACCAAGCCCCCCACACTTTTAGAGTTGTCACCAGTACAGGAGATGAGAGAAAACTTGCAATGGGAACACTTGTTCCAGGGACAAAGTTCAGAAACGTCACCAGCGCTCCAATTCAAACGTGAAAAAAAATCAATTTAATGACTTAAACTTGTCATGCAATGCAAGCACTTTTGGGGCCTCACACGGTCACCTTCATCAGGCTCAGAATGACAAATCGTCATTCTGAGCCTGATGACGGTGACCGTGTGAGGCCCTGGAAGCGCTTGCATTGCATAACAAGTTTGTGTCATTAAATTGATTTTTTTTCACGTTTGAATTGGAGCGCTGGTGACGTTTCTGAACTTTGTGTTATTTCACTGTGCCATCCGTGGTCATTTTAAACACCCACCTGGACCATACAGGTTTCCATCACAACCCGGTAAGGAGTGCAGCAGGATACATCTATACGTTACTTGTTCCAGGGACAACACATCCTGCTGCATCTCTAGGAGAAGAAGTGGGACATTTTCCAATTGGTACACAGGTAATAAACACAAAACCTGGCAGGGCCTTTCATTGCATTCAAAAGAAAGTTGTTTTGACTGTAAATACATGTTACATTTCTAGATGTTCCCTATAACAAAACTAATCTTTATTTTATGATTTCTGCTCCTCTCAACAGAAATAAAATCCCTCGTACCGCTCTGATCATAATGAGATGACATTGCATTTCTAACCGATCCCTTCCATAATGAAGACCATGGCGCTACATATTCAATATACAATCATAGTCAGCTTCCTGGCAGTGTCAGGGTGCCCCAGGATCACTGAGCTCTCTCCAGCACTTCTAGAACCACAAGTCCCAGCAGGCTCCCTTCCTGGTGAGGCACGCTAAGACTTTTAGTTCCTCGAGACATGACACTGTATTCTTTACACCCGCATGCACGCGCTACACCCGGCACGCTCCGACCTCACCGACCTCCTAATGAGGAACGAGCCGGGCACAAAACACGCTCACCTCCATCCAGCACCCGCAGAACGTGTACCCAACATTGTAACTAGGCAACGGGGACGCGCAGACTCCGCCTACAGGAGCCGCACTGGATCAAAACTCCTCTACCTATCCTCGTGTCCTTTTCGCTTCGCAATGCATTGTACAAAGTAATTAAATGTTACCATGTATTATATGTAAAGGCTTAATGTTCGAGCCTTCACACCCCAGGGATGTCACAAATGTTTAAAGAGACCAACTTCAACATTTGGAAGTAAAATCAAAGAAAAACCAAGTTGTTTTAGTCTTAGTAAATGCTCACTTGCGTTGTTTTTCCTTTATGTAAATTCTATTTTATTTTTCACCTATACTTTTCCTTTATATTGGGTTTTCAAAATACCAAACAAGATAATTAAGAGATAAGATGAAGGTTTTAGGGCAAAATAACACTTTTGGTAGTTAATTATTACTTTTATTATTATAATACAGGATTTATATAGCGCCAACAGTTTGCCCAGCACTTTACATATAGAACCTTTTCATAGATATTTGTACCTCAGACCAAAAAGATGGACAACTGAGGAGGACAGAGGGACAGTTGGGAGGTATGCTATAGACTTCAGTGACAACAAGAAGAAAAAAGCACAGCGCTCGCTAAGGCCCCGTTCACATTGAGCGATTTATCGCGCGGTAATTCCTGCGATATCGCGGCTATTTACCGCGCGATATCGCTCTTCAATGTTTTGCAATTGGGCAAAGGGTCCTGCTTTCGCGGGCCGTGTGTAGCTACAGCAGGACCCTTTTTGGAGCGGATTTTGCCGCGATTCTCGCTTGCTCAATGCAAGCCTTTGCGCGATATCGCGCGACAAATCATGCAAATCGCACGACAAACGCGTGATTTGCGAATCGCGCAGTGTGAATGGGGCCTCAGTGATGTGGGGCATGCGTGGATGTGGATAGTGTAAATTGCTGCTCAACGAACAGGAGGAGAAACCTGTGAACGTAATAATGAGGCAATATGAGCGCAAATCCAAAAGTGTAAATAGTGTAAGGACGGCCCGTCTATATGAGATTCATAATGGAAAAATGAACAGAAAGTGGGGAACTTACTCGTGGTGTCAGGAGTCCGGGTGCGATAACGGTTCTGGCGATGCAAGAAGTGTTGTGTGATGGTATTCGGTATGCGGTGGTCTCCAGGTGGAGTAGTAAGGGCAAAGCAGGACAAGTCCTAGGATTTGGCCATGGTGGCTGGGAATGGTGTCATCATGTGTATTGGTGAAACCGGGAGTCAAAGACTGAAGTGGAGAATAGATTTAAACTGGGCGCTGTGTGTGCCGGAGGGCTGGTGGGGAGGCTGTCTCTGGTCTTGGCCGCGGTGTTGTTCTAAACGTGATGGGGTGAAAGTGGCAGACGGCTGAAGAAGGGGGTGCACGGGACGGTGATAAAAGAGCAACGCGTTTCTAGGAGATCCTTTATCTCAAGCTCGAAAAGAAGAAGTGGGTAACATTGGCGGGAGATTCGCCGGGTTTAAAAGAGAACGGTGGGTGGAGTTTCTGCTGCGGTCAGCAGCTGTGCCGCTGTGTTCTGCTGGCTCGGGCAGGAGTAATACACTTGTTTTAAGTGTGTGGACAGTGTGGAGTGTGTGGGACATGGTGCCGTGGATGGATATTTGTGTTTATAGTTGAAACTTTATAGCATTATGGGATGAGGGAGCTGTAAAGGTTTATTTCATGGGAAAACCACAATGATTGGTTCATGGTTACAAATGGGGTGGGCATTTGACTACTGGCTAAAACGGATTGGGAGATAAATTAGTTAAAAATCAATGAAGTTCGATTGCATTGATATTTTGTGTTGTGTTCTATTAAAAAAGAATAAAAAGATTAGCCATCGAAGACATAGTCATACACGTTTGTAAACTTTTTAATTTAATTTTTAGATTTGGTGGCGTGGTGAGGGGTTAGAATTTGAGGTTTTTATTGCTGTCCCCCCATTGAGGAGATTCGCCCTCTCTGGTGATCACTGTCATCGGGACAGAAAGTAAATAATCCACAAATTGAACAAATATAGAGGGGAAATCATCCAATGAGAATACATGTTCCAGTGACAACCATCTAAAAAGGCATCCACCTATTTTTGGAGAGATTTCCTTTCACTTCCTGTTGTGTCTGCACAACAGGAGACAAAGGGAAATCTCCCCAATGGGACACAGATGGCAAAATACCTTTCCCTGGTTTTAACCCTTCCCTAATCTATCTTATTTTCTTAAACCAACTTTGGATATATTTTATCTGATGCCATTGAGGAATCATATGAGCACAGGATGACTAAATGTACTGTAATATTATCACGCTGGCCAAAATGCTCAGTCGATTTTGCTTCATCCTAAAGGGCGTCCTTTTGTTTTTTTTAGACATTTCTCACCATAGTCATTATTGATTTTTTTTTTACAATTTCCCAATAATCCCATTTCACGGCACTTAACATTTATGAAATTGTTTCATAGTAATGTCTTTGGATCCTACCTGGCTGTGACAGTCATCCTATTTTAAAATAAATGGTTTGTGAAGTGTATATAAACCCAATCACTAAATTCCCATATATGTGTCAACATGTTAATGTCATTTCAAAACTCATTTTCAATCTTTTAGAAACTACTGCTTCCAATAAAGTAATCCTTGGTGATCCTGGCGTGAAAGTCCTTGTTCAAGCACTTCCTGTTATAGGGTGACAACCAGGGGCGTAACTAGAAATCACAGGGCCCCATAGCAAAATGTTATATACCATAGACTCTCTATGGTGGGCTCTGCAGGGTCTCAGGTGGGCTGGTCACATCCCTGCACACCTCTTACCTGTCAGCCTCGATCAGCGGTCAGCCTTCTCCACCAACGGGCTCCGCCTCCTCCACCGTTGGGCCTGGCCTCTTCCTCCTCCTCCGCTGCCAACATCAGGCCCTGTCCTCCTTCACCACAGCTGCTGGCTGTCACTGACTCAGCAGCGGCTGTGAACAGCGGCACGTTCCTCCTCACAGCCGCCAGTGACAGCCAGCAGCCTGCGATGCCATAGCGACCCAGGTGGCCCGCATGGCATCAGGAGGACACCTTTTGTTCCTCATCCTGGCCAGGCCCCCCTGTGCCCCGGGCACAACATTCATTATGTGAGAATGGTCCACTGTTGCCACTAAACCCTAGGAATAGCCATGCAGCCATGGTTTGGTAATATTTTTTAAAATATATGACTTGTTAAGGTGTATGTAAACCCAATCTCTAAAATCCCATATATGCTTCAACATGTTAATGTCGTTTCAAAAGTCACTTTGTCACATGGGCCTCTCATGGAGACTACAAGTGACTGTTTCAACACACACTACACAGGCATAGTCTCAGGGAAACAGCTGAAACAGATAATTAAATGGTCTGGTAGGGATTTTGGGGGGACCCCACGCACTTTCTTTTTGTTTTAACTTAGGGTAGGGTCCCTCCTAACATTCCTACCAGACCTAAAGGGTCTGATATGAATTGGGGGGGAACCTCACGCTTTTTTTTTTTCCATCTTCTGCAGACTGTAGAAAAAAAAACATTTTTTTTTTCTAATGTCACTTTGCTGCTAACGAAATTTTGTAAAATAAACGAAATTTCGACCGGTCTACCGCTAACGAATTTCGTCCGAATCCGAATTCAATTGGGGACCCGAATCCGAAAAACGACTACTGCTAACGAATTTCGTCCGAATCCGTATCCCGCAACGAATTCAATTGCGGATCCGAATCCGAAAAACGAAATAACGAAAATCCGAATCAAAACGAAACTAAACTAATTTTTTGCTGGCTGATCTGAAGCTGATCAACTTCAGTTATCCAAACATGACTGAGTATTCAAAGGGAAATTGCTTTTTACATGATTGGATCAATGACGTGAATACCCACACCATTTTTTTTGTAAAGATTGTCAACTTCAGTAAATCAGCCCAATTATCCATGTACTTGTCTCAGTTCATTGACTCAAGTACTGAAACCAATTAGCAGTTTTCAGAAAGAGAGGTTAGCAGTGATAGCTTCAATGTTGCTCTCCTTAAAGCACAATTCCAATTTTAACCCACTCCCAACCCAACATAGTCCTTTCCATGGACTCTCCCTCCCCCTCAGCATTTTTTTTTTAAATCTTTTTTTTTTTTTATTGATGTCTTTTGTCCAGTTGTCTGACATCATGGGTCCTCTTCCTCCTCTTCTTTTTCTGGAGCTGAGCCACATAATAATGTAGTGCTGTTCCTTATGACATTCTACTGTGAGTCATGGGCAGCTTGACAATGTGCTACAAGGGGTGGGTCCTTGATGCCCTGGTCTCATAAGACGTACGTTGAACGACTCTGGGAATCATTCAAACTGAGTGAGGAGATAGTGTGAGTACTTGTTGCATTTTTTCTTTTCTTTACAGAGGTGGTAAGGGGACCCATTACATAAAATTGGGCTGGAATTGGGCTTTAAAGAGCTCATGTAATCTAATTCTAGATTAGCTCACTACTGCCCTCTTTTTGACTGAATTCATACAGTAGACTGTGGTGTCTTTCTGTATCCTCTCTCATGACTGTACTACATGATATCATTAATGACTTCTGATAACAGGATATAAGCAGTGACTGTTAGGTGTGGATTGCTGTATTAACACGAGGACCAATAAGTAAAACAAAATCCATGCCCTGCCATAATCTTAACTTTTGGCAATTACCGTAACTGACAGTGGTTTTATATTATGCTCATGCAGCTCCTTTAACAGATGAGGCCGCGTCATCTTCTAACCAAGAACAAAGCAATGGCCAAATAATGGAACTGGATAATTAGGACTACCTTTCATGCAGAACACTACCTCGACATTTTTCTTTTCCAAAATCCACAGGCCCTGTCTGAAAAGATAATTATCTTATCGGCAAGCTTTTTAGGTCACGGTGTCTTGTATGCAGCCGTGTGTTGAAATTAAATCTTGATAAAGCAGAGCTTCATTACAGATGCAGACGAAAAGAACATTCATTACCAAAAGCTCCTGTACACGGAGCCTTTCAACATCCCGTATTTATCTTCTCAGCCAACATACGCCTCATAATACCTGTCAAAATATGGAACGGGTATTAAAGTGTTTTATATGATTAGAATACACAAAACTGTTTATGACTGCATAAAATACCTCTATTCATAAGACTGTCAGCTGTGCGGTAACATTAAACAGCTAACTCCACTTATTTGGAGGAGAAATGCATAGAATGGAGCTGTAAAAAAAATATAAAATGCTTTTGCCTGGCTAAATTCTGTTTCTAACCTTAAAATTTAAATATCTGCTATGATGAAAATCATCAGTAAGCACACAATAAGCAAAGGACAAATTGGAGAGTGAATCTCCCTAGCAGGAACCAGACAGAATGAAAAACTTGAATCAAGACTAAAAAAGGGCGCCAGGTAATTGCCTCAAGAGTCTAAAATAATTTTTTTTTTTTACGCTTGGAACAATTACATGGCCCTTATTTTTAGCCTTCATTCATGTGGAGTTCTCATTTTAGGCACCCCCTCCCTTTGGAAGGCCCCTCATTTTGTGAAGCGCTGCCATAACAAAGTCATCATGCCCAAATATTGCTCCATCTCGACTAAAGAAAGTTCATGGTCCAGCACCTAATCCCCCACTCATCCTTGGCGTGTTGAAACTTGACAGGGGTTCCCCGTTCTGTCTAAAGCATAAAAGAAAATGCGTGATTCAACTTGGAAGACTGGCATTAACTGATGGCAGAAAGTATTTTCTGCTGGGGACAGCTCTGGTTTTGTAAGGATGGTCTAGTATACACTAGAAAAACAACACGGGTCCATACTCGCGTGCATTCTGCTACCTTCAGTCCTGTATTCAGTATAATGGGCAAGTGTGCTTTGGCTGGTGTTCATGCATGCAAACTTGCACGCACTGGTGCTCGTGCACACAGTTGTTAGCCTCAGAGTGCATGCACAAGCGTGCACACATACTGGTGTACTCATTGACACCAGTCTGCCTATTTAAACCAGTATGGACTCTGAGCTATTGCTTCTGCATGTTCATGTTTTCCTGCAACCCAACCTGCAACTTGATTCCCGAAGAAGAGGACAATGGCTTGTGACCCCTGACCCCGTTTCTGCTTACTGATTTGGTGCCTGGCTTCTGCTTCTCTTTGTCTGACCTCAGCTTGTAAACTTGACTCTGATCTTGTTATCAATTTTCTACTGTTTTGTCTGGACGTTATCGACTCAGCACTGTGTTTCCGATTCTGCTTCTGCTGCCTATTCCAGTATTCTGCTACATTCAAAATACCATCTGACCCTGTGGCTGCCTTATCCGGTAAACGCACCCAAGCGCTTGCACGGACTTCATCTGACATACATTCTAGGCACTTGTACGTTACTGCGTCCTCACTCTGCCTGTCATCACCTTCAGGAGAGTTGGACAAGGTTTGCAAGTGTAGCCTTCTGCTGCTCAACTCGGTCTCTAGCCAGGTACATGAAAGGTTTGAAGATAAGTATTGCCACAAAAGCTATTTTTTCGAGTGCTGGACTTTCTTTTATGTTTTTAAATAAAGCTGGAGTTCTGCTTTAACCTTTTAGATCCAGGGCAAACTGAGTAAGTTTGGGGTACAGACTTTACTTAATTTATTGAGTCCTGACTAGCTGAAGTCCCCTTCACATAGTATAAATTATAAATCCAGTTTTTTTGTTTTTTTTTAAAGGAATACTACACATGGTAGACCTACTAAAGTCAGTCACTGGCTTCCAAAAAGAGGACATCTGTGCCAAATGGATTGCAAACACAACTAGGAACAGTTATAAAACTCAGCTTTTTGAGCATTTGTAGAAAAATGATGCAATTTCCCAAAATGCCCACTTGACATAGTAAAAATCATGCAGTTGTATTTAATAAATGTATTTATTAATGGTATTTCTATAGCACCGACAATTTACGCAGAGCTTTACATTCACATTCTCATCAGTCCCTGCCCTCATAGAGCTTACAATCTAAGATCCCTATTTCTCATGCATACATACGAGGGCCAATTTAGACAGGAGCCAATTAACATTCCAGCATGTCTTTGGAGTGTGGGAGGAAACCAGACTACTGGGAGGAAACCCACACATGCACAGGGAGAACATGCAAAGTCCATGCAGATAACACTTGATTCAGAAAAAAATATATGCACTTTAGAAAAGTATGTTATAAGTATACTCTTACTGCACTTGTTTTAAGGGTATGTCCACTCAAACCCTGCTACCATTAGGATAGGTCAGTCCCAGCTTGTTAAATGTTTTAGATACTAAAACATAGAGATATCCCTATCCTAATTCCAAAGTCTCTTTTGTTCATCTGGGATTCGACTATGTCGGTGCATGGTGCAGAAGGGGTTACTAGATTTTGGTCCAAGAGCATCCAGATGGAGGGAGTTTTTCTGACTGTTCTTCCATCTACAAACTGAACTCAGAAAAATGCTAACCTTATTCTGTGAATTGTCCCTCTATAAAGGTTAAAAATCATGCAGCCCTAAACTGCAACTATGAATTTTTAAAAAATTACATAAAACTATTTTAAAAAAATGTGTAGAAGCTCTTGGGATTTGCAGGACAAAGATTTAAAATGTAGTAGGTGTTATTGATAGATCGATAGATAGATAGATAGATAGATAGATAGATAGATAGATAGATAGATAGATAGATAGATAGATAGATAGTGGCATGGGAATAGGAGTTGAGCTGCATTTTCTTTACCCCAACATCACTGCTTAACACATTTAACCCCAGTAGAGTTAGTTATATCTTTACACAGTTCCTTCCTCTTTCATTCGATTATCATGTGATGTCTGTACAGTTAGTGCAGGAGGTCTAAATAGACAGAACAACCGTTTGGCAATCAAAGAGAACAGCAAGGAGGAAATCACAAAATTGGAATGTTGGGAAGTAAGTCATCTAGGTCGGGAGGGGAGGGTTGGGGTAAGTATCTGGAGCTGCCCGGGGCAAGCTGTGATAGAGAGCGAACTGTGTCATTCCTTTGCCTTTGAGGTGCTTGTGCTCTACACTAGATTGGCAAGGTGAAGGGATGGAAATAACAGCCAGCTCTGACACAGAGACTTCAGCTGCAGAGGATGGATATGACAGCTGCTCCAGGTTTAGGGTTTGCAGTGGCACCATACTAAAATACAGCTGCAACAGCATCCTCTACAGCTGAAGTGCACAGTGGCACACAAAGGACCCTTTTTGGCACTCTACATGAGAACCTCTGCAGTTGAGCTTTGCTACATCAAACAAAGCTGTGCAGAGACAGTTAGGGTGCCCACACACCTTACGATAATCGTACGATAATCGCGGCAAATCCCGCGATCGTACGATTATCGTAAGGTGTGTGGAAGCCGTGCAACCTCTACTACTGTAAGGTCGCACGACTTTAAACTTACGGACATGTTCGTACATCGTACGATGCTCAGCGGGTTTGTGGCATGTCCGTACGATAACAGCCGTACGGGCCGGTGTGCGCAAGCGCACACTGCCCGTGCGGCATTGCGGTAATCGGAAGCCCGCCCTTCAGGGGGCGTGGCTTGCGATCATCACAAGTACGATCTGCCTATGCAAGATAGGCAGATCGTACGTTTTTTTAAGTACCTTACAACCATCGCAAGACAAAAGTGGTTGTAAGGTGCGTGCCCAGACATTTTGGGTGTTCTGATCCACCTCACCTGCTTTGCCTTTCAACTTCATAAGTTAATTAAACTTTGGAAAATTTGAAGCAACTAGCACCCAACCTATTCATCAACTGCTACATACAAGTAATAGGCCAAGGTATCTTGGTCGTGTTTGTGGGAGGAGTTGCGGCGGCTCTCCTCCCCTTAAGAAGGGAGACAGGGAGCTTCAGGGCACGTCACAGCGAGGTCGCGCTTGACCCTCCCGCCCTTCCCCAGGTCTATCATTTCACTAGAGCGTGCCCACTTATCTGGCACGCTGACCACAAAATCATGGCACACATCAGGTTGGTATCAGTAGGGGCCATGAAGGTTCGGAAGCCTAAGTAACTCTGACCACAAACAACATAGCCCTAAAAATCCACACTGCCTCCAGCTGAAAGAAGTGTTAGGACTGGTTGAATGAAATCACCTTTCACTCCTGGGAAAGGTGTTACAAGTTAATAGGAGTGCTCTAGTTTCAAAGAGTGCAAAACTTGCAGACCGATATAGTTTGTTAAGGTTCTGATCCTTTGTACACCAGTCAAAAATCTCAGAGTGTAAAACTTCATTTTAAGGCTTCTTTGCTATTCAGGGTTGAATGGAATTTGGGTTGACACCAAGCACTTATAATTCAATAAGCATCTGAGCTATCAGCATGGAACCAAGAAAGGCTTTGTAGCATGGAGTGCCCAGTGGTCTTAGAGCTGTTTACAGTATTGTTAGACAGGATACCCAAAGATGTCTGCATTAGCTCGCAAGCTGTGTTTTTTTTTTTAATCGTTTTAAAGTAGATCTAATCTCTAACTAGAGGGCATTTAGTTTGCTAAAGTAGTGTATATCATAAACAATTGCCATTTTTTTAGCACCTTAGTGCTGCTGATCTCCTCTACATTTTAGCGACTTTCTCTCTCCATGCACTCACTCCTGCATCAGCTGCATAATTTTCTTTCCAAACTGGTTTAATTCCAGTGACAATGATAGGTAATGCATATATGATGTGAGTTGACACAGCTGCCTGTAGTCTCTACCAGGTTACAGAGGCACAATTGAGAGACAGTTGTCAGCCCTCAAAGGAGTTCGAAAGTGCCAGCATGTGCTATCCTGTTATAATCTCAGCATTGTAATAGGAATACATTATATAGGTGTTTTTGATAAAGCAATCAAAGCTTACTTGAGAAAATCCATTTTATGTAGTGAATGCTGCCTTTTTATGCCCATCACTTTCTACAACTTCCTGGATTCCCAGTGTGCTTTGTGTCTATTTCCCTGCTGCTTGAAGTGATGCAATCTTGATTTTCCAAGACTATAGATCCTATCATGCATTGTTTCCAGAAAGCAATGATAATGTTACATTCTTCAGACGTTGAGTTGTGGTTCATTAGGCAGGCTCTGTGAGAGATATGACACAAGGTAGTTCATATTCACAAGGCTGAGTGAAATAGTGTCAGTGCATGGAGGAAGAACATCTCTGAAGTAATTTTAGAAACTTCTAGTTTGATATGGTTATTAGAAGTGGGCTAGAACCAATGGAAATTCAATATAGAAATACAGATTTATTTTTTGACAATAGATACCCTTTGACAGAAAACAAAGATCTTCATGGCAGGATCACCAGATATTACTTAATGAAAGCTGCAGTTTTAAAAAGACAGAAAACTGCTTTTTTGAATTATATTACCATGATAAAACCTATATGAGATTTTATTGATTGGGTTAGTTCTATGTTAATTAAGTTATTTCCCAACTGTTGTAACTTCTGGTGAACTGCTCTGAACTCTGCTCCCCAAAGGTGGAGGTTGATAAAAAATGGCTTTATTAAACCCGTATGTATATGAACAGCTCAGGGTATGAACACAATTCTGGCCACGGCTCTATTTTAAATTCTGGTATCTCAGGATATACCTTTCTGTTTATTCATTTGTGAAATTTTGTACGAAAGCAGTACACAACAAATGTATTGCAGTAGTAAACCAATATAATGATAAACAAATACACTAAAAGCTTAAATGCATCCTAAAAGCCTAGGCTGATTATGCGGGAAAGTTTTAACTGACTTCTGTTACATATTTCATATAAGTGTGCCAGTTAACAGCTTTTTAAAGCTTTGCATACTTTAATGTTGAGAAATTTCTGCAATGCTTAACGACAGTGAAAAAAATCCCTGTGTCTTACTTCTTACTGTAAAATATTAATTGGATTTCATAAAATATTTGTGCACATCTATTTGGTGAGATGAAGTCTAGCTAGAGCGCAGTGTGAGCTGTCGGGAGAAAGAGAGAGCGAGGGAGCTGGAAATCCTCTATCAAGTGGCTCACATGTACAATCCTCTCACAAACAGAGCTCTGGGGCTTTGCTCTGCTCTGCTTTCCTAGGTTGCCCAATTAAGCAAACCTCAATATTCATTCCAGAGAGGAGAAGAGTTTAAAAAGAGTGCAGGCCAATTGGAGGCATGTAAGTATGCATTTTGTTAGTGATGGGCAATTGATTCCTAACCACACAAATATGCAAAGTACCGCAACAGTCTGAAATCCGATTAAAGGGTTTTCCCTGACATAATAATAAGATAAGAAACAAGTGCTTCCTTCCAATTCATATACACACCCCCACACACTTGTAACTTATATAACCTTTAATCTGTATACACATTGTTGCGGTACCATATGTATGTCACATTTGAGAGGTAATTGCTCATGATCAATAAATATAATGAATATAAACAACGATCGGTCATAACATTATGACCACTAAGAGGTGAAGTGAATACCATTGAGTATCTTGTTACAATGGCACCTGGAAGTAGGTGGGATGAGGCAGCGTGTGAACATTTTGTCCTTGAAGTTGATGTATTAGAAGCAGAAAAAATGGGCATGCATATGGATTTAAGCAACTTTGGCAAGGGCCAAATTGTGATGTCTAGGAGACTGGGTCAGAGCAACACCAAAACTGCAGTTCCTCTGAGATGCTTCCAGTCTGCAGTGGTCATGACCTACCAAAAGTGGTCCAGGAAAGGAAAACCAGTGAACAAGCGACAGGGTTATTGAGCTGCCAAGGCTTATTGATGCACATGGGGAGCAAAGGCTGGCCCGTGTAGTCTGATCCAATAGAAGAGCTACTCAAGCTCAAATTGCTAAAAAAGGTAATGATGATTCTGATAGAAAGGTGTCTGAACACACAGTGCATCTCAGTTTGTTGCATATGGGACTGCGTAGTCTCGGACGGGTCAGGATGCCCATGCTGACCCATGCCCACTGCCTTAAGTGCCTAGCAGAACTGGACCATGGGGCAATGGAAAAGGGTGGCCTGGTCTGAAGAATCACATTTTTGTTTACATCTTGTGGATGGTGGGCTGTGTGTGTCGCTTACCTGGGGGAGAGATGGCAACAGGATGCACTATGTGAGAAAGTCGAGCCAGTGGAGGCAGTGTGATGCTTTGGCATTTTTCTTTAAGCAGGATAATACCCTGCTACACTGCAAAAATGGTTCAAGAATGGTGTGAGGAACACAACAAAGAGTTCAAGGTGTTGACTTGGCCTCCAAATTGAGCTGTGGGATGTGCTGGAAAAACAAGTCTGATCCATGGAGGCACCACCTTACAACTTACAGGACTTAAAGGATCTACTACATATGGCTTGTTGTCAGATACCACAGCATACCTTCAGAGTCCATACCTTGACAGGTCAGGGCTGTTTTGGTGGCAAAAGTGGGACCTACTCAATACTAGGCAGGTGCTCATAATGTTATGGCTGGTCTGTGTATATATATGCCTCCAGTTGGACTTGAATCATTTTAAAATCTCCTACTTTCTTAAATACTACTACAATATATTATATATAGATTCCACTACAAACCTCAGATCACAAAGCAACTTAATGTAAGAGTAGATGCCTACCTTGGGCAGCCATCCTCACCACTTAGCCAGTGGGTCACTGCATACTGCACATGCACTCCCTTTTCTCCATTAACCCTAAAGAAGTCACCTACTTGCAAACTTGTTTTGTAGCACAGGTATTTTCTGGTGTAGTAAAAGTTTAACTATTTCTTACTTGGTGGCCGATGTGGAACCAGAACAGGGTTTTCACTTCTTTAAGCTATTTTTGGGGCCCACTTTGTATCCATTGTACAGCTCTTCCTGTTCCTAGACCCCTAACTCCTTATGACACCATGTAATCCAGTAATTAGTAACAGAAGTGGGCACAGTATGCGGATCAAACTCCTGATAGCTCATGTCAGTCTAGAAGAGTACCCAGTAGACATGTAAGCTGGACAAAAATTTGTTTCGTTTCAGATTTTTCGTTTTTGTTTTTTTATTTTCAGGATTCGGGCCTGAAAGTCAATCAGTTTAATTATTCGGATCTTTACAAATTTTTGTTTTAATTCCGGTTAAACGATAATTAGGAACAAACGTTTGTTGCAGAAATAACCTTAGACAATAAAGTGACATTGTATGCTTTAATTCATACCAGACTCTTAAGGTCTGGTAGAAATTTTAGGGTGGACCCCAACGCCAAAAAAAGAAAGAAAAAGCGTGGAGTCTCCTTTAAAATGTCTTTTGACCCTTGACCCGAGCAGCAGAGAAGGGGGGGGGGTGTGTGTAAACGAGCGTGCCGCCTTCCCCTACACAATACCAGGCCACATGCCCTCAACATGGGGAGTATGCTTTGCCAGGAGGGACCCTTGGAGGATTTACACATTTAACTGTTGGTCTGGTGTTCTGGTGGCAGCTCTAGAATATTGGATTTGCCCTCAGCTAATCAAGAGTGTGAATCTAGAAGGGAACACAGACAGCAATAAAAAAAATTGAAAGGGTCTCTGATCCTTCTCTTTTCTTTCTGAAGCTAAAAACAACTTTTTCGCTACACATGCACTACAACAGGGTAAAAATAGTTTTAAATAAGTAACTACAGAACACAACAGTGGTTTAATGTTTGGAGGATGGAGCAATAGCGTGTAGCAGAGGAAATATGCATCCAGTGCTCACGAAAGTGTTGAATGCTGGGGAGTCTGACTTAGAACAGAGGGGAGGTAGAAGACACAGTCCACAGAGAGGTGAGTATAGCAGCTCTTCTATTGTAGAGACCTGCCAGTCATATTTTTTTAGGCAGCTAGCATGGTTGCTTTAAACCATTTTCCCCGAAACAGGTGTCCCCATTGGAAAATTTCCCCTCACCTTCTGTTGGGGTGACTCTATAAAAAATGTAGACGCCCTTTCTGTCCCTGTTACAATAGTTACCAAGTGGCAAGCACCAGTTCTGTCACAAAAGTGAGTCACATACCCAGTAGTTACAGATATCTTCTTTGCTTCTAGAACCTGAACCAAATTGTGAAGCAAAGGAAGGGTGAGTATATGATGCTGGGGAGGGAGGCTTAAAGCAAATCTGTTGCTTTAAAGGTAGACAAGTGTACAGAGGGTTAGTTGATAGTGGGCAGAGCCTTGGTAGACATGGTAGACAATCTATTAGTTGGGATCCAAAATAAGGTTGTTGGACATTAAATTTATATAAACGAGCTCTATGGAGAAACACAAACTGGAGTGCAAAACAGTAAAGTACCAAAAAATGGCACACAGACTCTTGGGGACACTCATTAAAATAAAAGAATAGATAAGATAAGCATTATCTTACTCCTACCTTGCACTAAGAAGGAAAGACTTCAACTTGGGCAGACATATAGAAAATATATATCATGTGCTTGAATTGAAAGACTCCCTGGAGCACAAATATTGATATGAAGGGTAACTAACAAAGTTTTGCAGTATTTTTAGTTGAGACAATTGTATGCCCTGGCAGGTTCTCTTTAAGGGTCCCTAAAGGAGCTGCTACAGTTAAAAGGTTGGATATTGCGGTACTTTTTTCATTGACTGTTATGTTATATTCAGAGAGCAAATGAGTAGGTGTTTATACAATATCCTTATCATAATACAATGTGTCTGAAATGCTATTCTCCTTGCGACTGCTCTGTGCATCACAGTGATGTACTTCCTAAATTCACCCCTTGCATACAAGGTATACCATTTACAATTATGTATGTACGTTTGCTAAGCTTAGAGGAGCTGTAGTGTTCAGGTATTATCACTCATGCGGCCTATACTACTGGTGCCAGTGTTCTGTTAATCAGAGATTAAGAGCTCCCAGGATCCCAAATGAATTGCCAAACTGCCTATCTAGGCTTGGTGTAGCAGTAACTCAGAATGATCCCTACCTCAGTATGTGTGGTGGAAGTCTACCTATGTTCATGCGTGCAATGAACAAAGAAGCTTCATTTACATGGAAATTCTCTGTAAGCCTACCATTCAAGGGACATAAGCAGTGAAAAAGTCAGACCTGGGATTCGGTATTTCCATGCAAATAAAAAAAAAAAAAAAGATGATTACATCTGCAAAAGTTCCACAGTGTAAGAATAATGAACAGTGAAGCAGACATCCTTAACAAATATATCACAGACAAACACATAATTGACCTTATTGAAGACACAGCTATATTTATTTGTCTTTCAGTTCTCATTCTCATCCTCGTTATACATGCAGGATGCTGCCAGTTCTCTGGCTAGATGAAATCAGCCTGCAGGTCCTTTATCTTCTTCTGTTTAACATATTTATCTGCTTGCTTTTATCCTTCCTAACATCAAGTTTTAAATCTTGGCTTTTTAATATTAATTTAGAAATGATTACATCGCTAAACTGATATTGCTTGCCTTTATTATTTGTCATCTTTCTTTGCATAAGTTATGTTACAAATAATAATTCTAGGAAAGCTAAATATGAATGCTTTCCAGGCGATTTGTTGCAATATCTGCAATGTGATTTGCTACATTTCTGGAACTTGGAGCAAAGTAAAAAACCTCTACCCTAGCAGCACAACGTATACTGTAACCTTCATCCAACCCTTTGCATCAAGGCCCACGGAGGTGAATACTCATTGTAAGTCCACTTACTAAGCAGGTGGAGCTTATTATATATCCAAGAGCTCATTATGGTATTTTGTTTATTTCTTACATTTGTTTTTCCCTATAAATTGGTTAATACACAGTTTTAAAGCTGTGTTTGTGTTTTAATGCATTTACATGAATTGTATTTTATGTAGGGCAATGCAGAAAAATAAAGCACAACACTTCTAAAGAAAAAGAGGACATCAAACCTGTAAAGATGCCAGGGTATATAACATTCAGCTCAACATAATGGGGGATATGTAACGTACAGCACAACATATAAAGTTTGATGACAAAGGATATGTAACTTACAGCACAGAATGTAACATACAGTGCAGCATAGAGAGTGGGGTTATGTAATGTACAGCAAATAGACTGCAGCAGTTAGGGCCATATGTAACATTAATATTTATATAAATATATAGCGAGGGGAGGCCAATAAGTTCTTTCCCTCACCATGATCTAGATGTGCTAGGGATCTGACATTTTGCAGGTTTATAGGTGGATATGCATGCAAAATTGTGTTTTTGTAGGTCGTGGTTAGTTATAGTTAGAGCCAAGAGAAATGGAGTAGGTGTCATGCCGGACAAAGCTGAATATCGAGCCGTGATTAGGTTCCTCCATCTTCAAGGGAAATCTGCCCAAATAATCCATGAAGAGATCTCGTAGTATCTGGGGTTTTCTTCCTTGGTGAAATGTATCAGCACTGCCTGCGGGTATGAGAAGTCTAGGTACCTTCTGTAGTTCTGTGTTGATTTAACTATACCATGGCCATGCTATGCGTGAGGAGAGGGACCAGACACACTATATGGGGGGGAACCCCTTGGCTTCCTATGACAGATTTAGCACAGGCGAGATGCCATACTATATAGTCTAGTATATCTGGGATTTGCTTGGTTTGATGAATGAGAGAAGCCCTTCTGTGGATGACCCTAACCCTATCTTTTACAACATACATCTTTTGATTTGATGTAACCTAGGGGGATCGCTTTCATGTGCCCTTACGCCCGCCAGGTGTCCAATTATTTATCATTGCTCGAATGGATGATTTTAAATATGTGAATACTGTTCTAGTCCAGACTCCAAACAAACTCATAAATCTGTTGCTTAGTTTGCTCCTGAAGAAGCAATGCTGTCTGTGATATGCATGGAGGAATACTCCAAATATTTCCCTACAAGTTATACCAATCAAGATGATATGGGAGAGTTTTCTATGTTGATTTTATGTCTTTTATAAAATAGGAATTTTTCAATAAACAAAACAATTATTAATTTTAATGGTCATTTGAGTGCCTGAAAAGTCTAACTACATTCTTAGTACAAATATTATAAACAACATCTGTAGTTGAAAGCATGTACATGTTTTAGTTGGGAATATATCAAGAACATTCCCCACATATTGCTTATTACCTCTTGCAGAGATCATAGTACTCCTCCTGACAATGCTTACATATGCTTTTCTCTCCAGAACCATCTTTAGCCATCCATCATCCAGAATTAGCATCTTCTTCCTGGTCTGAGATTAGGATTGCCACCTTTTCTTCAAGCGAAACCCGAACACTCTAGCGATGCGCGGATATTTTTTGGGGAGAATGAGTTGTGGCTCATTCATATGTAAATAGCCCCCCCCCCCCATTTAATATGTAAATATCCCATTTGAGACTATTTTCAGTGGGGGGCCTGTAGCCCCTATCTTAATTTTGGTTGCCCCTGTCTGCCTGACATCTTGTGTCCGGGTTTCTGCTGCCATGAATCCTGGACAAAGCATTCAAAATCTGGACTGTCTGGGTGAATCCTGGACAGGTGGCAACCCTATCTGAGATGCCTCCTTAGTCATGCAAATTCTGATTATTGTGCAGTTCTTGACTATGTTCCCAAATGTCTGGCACAGATTAGTCCCTTGCTGGACCATCTCATATCTTTATTTGCGACCCTAGATGAAACCAGCACGTAACCCTTGCAGTATGGGGTTAGCCCCACTACAAGGGTTAAGATATCTTCTGCCCAGAGTTCTTCCTTAATTTAGTTGCTTGTGTGTACCTTTCTTACCTGTACACGTGGGGGGTGGTTTAGCAGCTATAGACTATTGATGGTTAGGGATGTTAGGATTTTAGTTTTTAAATTATGTTTTTAAGAGAAGTTTGACATGGTACCGTATTTTTCGCTCCATAAGACGCACTTTTTTCCCCCCAAAAGTGGGGGGGAAATGACAGTGCGTCTTATGGAGCGAATATTCCCTCCACACACGGCTCCCGCAGGGTGAAGCGTGAGCTGCTGAGGCGGCGGCACTGAACAGCGGCGTCTTGGTGGGGGGGAGGGTGTTCGGGGTTCTGTGGACCTCACCCGACCGGAGGGTGACTCCAGTCGACGGTGCCGAGTTCAGTCTCGTCAGGGCAACAGCCGGGTCCTGATCCTACAGGGCCGGCATCATCTGATTCTCCCCCTCTCCTCCAGCTGTGTGGGCGGGCAGTACAGAGCGGCAGAGCTGTGACTCGTATAGAGAACTTTTTTCAAAACGGTGAGTAACAACTTGAATGCAATGGCTATCAAAAGTATTAAAAGTAACAGTAATTATTCCTGCTTTTCATAGGTCACTTCTTAGCGGTAAATATTTGTAATTTAAAACAATTCAACTTCACACAACATTTAGGGTTTGTTCACATCAAATCCAGTGCGATCACCCGCAGTGGAATGCAGGGCACAGCAGTGTGATTGCTTGCACTATTTTTTGCAATTGCACTGCACCGTGGGCATTGCTGTGCCATGCGTTCCCATGCAGGTGATCGCACTGTGGGAACGCATTGGATTTGGTGTGAACAAGACGTAAATGTTGTGCGAAGATGAATTGCGTCACACTCTGCGTCACACCCTAACCTCTGCACTGTGCGTCACACCCTGACCTCTGCACTTTTTTTTCTTTTTTTTTTGCCTCTAAACCTAGGTGCGTCTTATGGTCAGGTGCGTCTTATGGAGCGAAAAATACGGTATTTACAGTATATTCTTTGATAAATAGCTGAGCATCCTATAATAGTCTGGCCCTGTTATTACAATGACTGTACAATTGTACAGTCACACCATCCCTAATTCTCTGTGAACTCACATTCATTATGTTTCTTGTGTTTCGACAGTAGCAGGGCACAGTGTGTAATTGTGCACGTTTTTGATAATTATTCATTCTTTACCACACTCAATCTTTACCTCCATGGTAATTATCATAATATCACATTTGCCAAAGCAGTGCCTTGAAAAAGAAATATATATATCTGTTTTATTATCTAGCTAGCTTGGAGGTGCATAATGTAATATAATGAAGCATGTAATTAAAATTTGTAAAATACCTTGTAACTTTTGATATTTTATTCCTACAGTCAGACTTTTCTGACTACAAATGATTGAATCAAATGAACTGAAATATTCTGCAGTCTTGTACTAACACTGTTAAAGTCATTATAATTTCTAAACAGCAGTGCTCATTAAGAATGTTTAGTGAAATTTAACACAGACATCCTCCATATATATGGGATATTCAGAAGGCATCACATGTATTTTTCCTGCTCTAGGTCTGTATTTGGTGCCTGCCAGCAAATCCAAATTAAACAAATTTGGGTGTGAAAGTCAACTGGGCTAAACTTTGACCCTGACAACGTAGCTGGAACAAATCATTGCCTCCTTTTCTTAAGAGCAGAACATAAGCTGGGATGACTTTAGGCTCAGCTCTTCAACGCTCACCACTCTTACCAGATAATTCAAAGACTTGCTGCTCTTATACTCTATTATTTACTGTCTTCTCTGGGTCACACCCACTTTACAGGTGCCCTCTCACTAATGTGAAGTGTTATGCTGCCCTACACATGACTCGCTTTTCTGTACTTTTCTGTGGCATTTGCACTGCTCTTAAGGTGGGTGGAGGTCTGGCACAAACGACTACTTGAAACTTGATGTCACCAGATCTTAGGAGCTGGAGAACCTTTGGTTTTATTTATCAAAACTGGAGCAGACAGAATCTGCAGCAGCTGTGCATGGCAACCAATCAGCTTTTCTCTTCAGTTTGTTCAGTTAGGAATTGAAAGTGAAAGAGATAAGCTGATTGGTTGCCACGCAGAGCTGCTCCAGTTTTGATAAATCCCCCTCACTATGATTACAACTACACAGGAATTAAGTCAGTTGACAGAGGGCCCACTACCCAGCCCAATGGTGTATAAAGCATTGTTTCTTTTTATACAGGGTTCACTGTGCAGGAAGATGGACTTTGGAATAAAAGTTGTATTTTTAGGTTTAAAGGTACATAAAGTTCAACACAATTTTCTACAGTGCCTCTAATCAAAAAGATTGAACTGAAACATTTCATCATACAGATGTACCAGATGGAATACAAATGATGAATTCATCTTCTCACCAGTCACCTGGAACACAAGAAAACATTTGATAGAAAGATAGCAATTTCTGTCTTTTAAAAAATGAGGACACATTTGACTTAAGAACAGTTGTACATCTTTTAGCCCAAAATTTGCTGCTGAAGATACTGCAGAAATACAAAATGTACCGTAATCTGGCAGGGCAATAAAAAATGAACATTTTAATTTAAAAATAATTTAAGGCATCCTAATGTAGATTGTCTAGCCCTAAAGGGGAACATGCTGATAACGATAACGATCGCACTGTACTACTGCTGCAGTACTCCTTTATCACACAGACTAATATGCCCCTGGACCCTTTTCCAAGAGTCCTGCTTCCCACTCTTATACAGCTTTTAAAGCCCTGATGAAGAGGGACTTCAGCAACCCCTGAAACAAATGGTATGTCATGCTGACTAAGGACTAATGCATTTAGATTTCTGAACTCTACAACAATTGGTGTGGCCCTTACTTTGTGTTTCTAAACATTTAGCAATAAAAACCTGATAGAGTTTCAACTCCAAAACAAAAAAATAAGTGTGGTTGTAAATGTACTTTAAACCCTCTGACAAAACATAGTAACATAGTACCAGTGGTCAAGAAACAAAATGTGAAACGTGTCAAGGAATTTTAAATATTAAAGAATTGTACAAAAAAAAAGACATTTCTGTGTCACTGTCAATTATTGATCTATCACTCAGTGCATGCTAAACCTACATGTACTTTTCTGAAACTAGAATTATACAAAAATCAATATGTGAATGGCCACTTTTAGCCTTTTGTAGAGAATGGACTTTCTTTTGTTAATACCTTGCATATTTGAACAGCTCCTTTATCTGTATCAGCATATGAAGGCCCTATATTCTGTCATTTCACGCTATTTAGGTTCGACCATTACTTCTAAATTAATGGAAGAATATGACATTAAAGGGTTATTAAACCCTTGCATGTTCTTGCATATATCTACTGCTAGCAGTAGATATGTGCAATTTTTTTGCATAATGGTAACACAGGTGATGGTCTGGGGTTATCTGTGCCCAATAGTGGTTAATACAAAGAAACCTAATAACTTGTTAAATATAAAGTGCTGTTATGCTAAAAAAAATTATAATTCATATATGTCCTAATTAGCAATGCACATCACACGTATCAATCAAATTCCATCACAAACTATTGCGACATTGAAAATATGTAAAAATCTGTGATAGCAATCGGTATTAAATCCAAAAAGGCTTTTGTGTCCGTTATTCATAAATTTAAATAAAGTGCTAATTTCAACCCAAAAAAATGCCTGTATCGTTCCACCATGAATCAATTTCCAACATAAGTGCTTGTGTCCATCAATCACTTATTCATAAAGTGCTGGTAGTGCAAGAAAAAGCTACTGTGCTCCAAGTGTGACTCCAAAACTCTCACTGTGCTTAAATCCAAATTGGAAAAACTCGCTGGAAGGTTTTAACCACTTTTTTAATACCAGTCATATACTGCTCTATGTTTCCTGGTATCACTATTCCTTAGTACTTGTCTACCAGCCTCCCATGGTTCCCCTCACGTTTCTCAGAAAGTCAAGGGAAGTAAACCACAAGAAAACTCTAATAGTGTAAAACTATTAAAAATATATTTATATACAAAATTATAAAAAAAACACTCACATTTTCAGAAGAAAAAGGCCACCTCAATAGCTTACATGTTTTGGTAATGACATCAGCACATATTACCTGCCCACTCAATGCATTTCATCACATCAGGAGTCTTACAAATACAAACTTATAGGTAATAAATACATTACAAAACTTAACTGGGCATAAGAAATATAAATCTAAATTTATTGTAATGGCTTTAGATCAGCTTTAAATCAAAACTAGGCACACACAACGCTTCCTTTTTATAAGTAAAAAAAATGCAAACCGTTTCTGGAACAGTCTAAGGCCCCGTTCCCACTGCGCGATATGCAAATCGCGCGTTTGTCGCGCGATTTGCATATTGCGCGACATCGCGAGATTTGCAGCGCGATGTCGCGTTCAAGCTTGCATTGAGCAAGCTTGAATCGCGGCTAAATCCGCTCCAAAAAGGGTCCTGCTGTAGCGACACACGACCCGCGACAGCAGGACCCTTTGCCCCATTGAATTGCATTGGAGCGCGATATCGCGCGGTAATTTGCCGCGATATCGCGGGAATTACCGCGCGATAAATCGCTCAATGTGAACGGGGTCTAAGAGGGTTATTCACAAAGCTGCCGAAGGATCCAGCCGTAGCTTCGGCTGATCCTTCAGCTAGCTTCAGTTATGGGAGCCCTACGGTTCAGTAGAACCAAAGGGCTGCTGTACGGGCTATTCACTGCTGGCACCGGCCACTTGCATTGTCATATCAGCGTTCCCTGGTTACCAGGTAACCAGGGGATGTTGATCTGTCATTACAATGAGAACTTGACAGCCGCCGTGACATCACGGCAGCTCCGCCAAGTTCTTAGTGTGTAATGACAGTTCAGCGTCCCCTGGTTACCTAGTGACCAGGGGACGCTATTCTGCTCGGTACCTCTGTGGCACTGAGCAGAATAGAAAACTGGTTAAAAAAAGTAGAAAAAAAATAGAAAATGATTGGGCGGAGATAGCAGTGACAGCTAGCTCCGCCCAACTGTTTTCTATCAGCTGGGACCAGCTGTCATTACAATGAGAGCTTAGCGGAGCCGGCGGTGATATCTACTAGGTAACGAGGGGACGCTGATCTGTCATTACAATGAGAGCTTAGTGGAGCCGGCTTTGATATCACCGCCGGCCCCGCTAAGCTCTCATTGTAATGACAGCTGGTCCCAGCTGATAGAAAACAGTTGGGCGGAGCTAGCTGTCACTGCTATCTCCGCCCAATCATTTTCTATTTTTTTTCTACTTTTTTTAACCGGTTTTCTATTCTGCTCAGTGCCACAGAGGTACCGAGCAGAATAGCCGAGTCGAATGCAGCTTGGCGGCATTCGACTTTTCACTCACTGCTGATTGGCACCTAAGAGAATAGGCCGAACAGCAGTGAGTAGCCTTCTGCACTTCTGGTCGACCAAACTTGCTGAGCATGTTCGGCCGACCCAAAGCCAGCTGCAGCAAGCCGATGTACGGCTGATTTCAGCCTGAAGTAAATAGCCGAAAAGCGTTCGGCTCACTTCACTTCGGGTCGGTTATTCACACGGATGCCTTCGGCAGCTTTGTGAATAACCCTCTAAGATTCGAGAGGTGACCCCATAACTCTGTTTCATTTTTTTGTACTTTGGCTTTGCATTTTTTTCCTTTTTTAAAAGCTGAGTGAGAACAAAGCAGAAAAAGAAAAAAAAATCCTACCACTACCCTATATGAATTCAATACTTTCCTATGTGTAAGCTGAATTGTGAGGCAAGATGATTGGAACTGACATAACTCTCAAAACTTGTTAAATACTGCACTAAAATTAGCTGCTCTCTACAGCAATGACTACATGAAAAACTTAACCCCCAAGCAGGTAGAAGGCACTCCATGTAAGCGTCTCAAGATTTTATGTTCCACTACTGAAGTCTACCTTTAAATCTCCATATTTTATTTACTTAATGAAGCCTCACAGTAAAGTACTGTTTTAAATATCAAACATTTATTGATATAAAGCATACATTTTCAATTGTGCATTTTTAATGGACATTATTTTTTAAACTGCTTCCATCTCACTTAGAATACACCTACAATTAAAAATAAATAAAAAAAACAAGCTCTGTTTGGCCTGAATGTTGATTATGCAAGCACAGACTGGCATCTGCCTTGATGGAACATAGAAGTGTTTGATTTTCTGATAGAATGGAGCAGAAAGAAGAAATGCACTTTATATTCAGATGAAAGCAGCCAGAAGCAATATCCAGAGCTACATATAGTTCATCAATTACAGGATGAGTCAAATTTATTGTAGAAGAGATGTCATATGCAAGAATGGCAAATCTTGACAATTTCACAACCAATCACTTATATTCTGACACTCTGAAGAGGAAGTATCCAAGCAAATGATTGGCAACATAATTCTTTACATTATGTGTGACAGCATAAATTTATAGACACACAAGTTAAGTGTTGCCTTTAGGCACAAACTGGTTCCTGGTTCACATTATTACACATTAGATCACATTTTTACACACTAAGACTTCAAACAATAGCACAGGAAGAGACATCCATCACAGGTTAGCAAGTCGCAATATCACATAGGAAATGCAAAAAGTGCCACGTAGCTGACTGATTGAATAAGACATTGACAGATATGTCAACATCCCCTGGACAAGAAACATTATGTAATTGCTAAAAGTCAAAACATATACATGTGAATAAAATCCTTTGGAATTCAGCTGGCTTTTTAATGTGAAATAAATACACTGTGGGGGGAATTTAGCAAAACTGGAGCAGACAACATCTGGAGCAGATTCGCATTGCAACCAATCAGCTTCTATCTCTCATCTTCAAATCTCAACTGAGCAAACTGAAGAGAGATGCTAATTGGTTTCCATGGGCAACTGCTGCAGATTCTGGCTGCTCCAGTTTTGATAAATTCCCGTTTCTATGTTGATTTTTAAATTGAAGGCTGACTGCTGTCCCTCTTGTTCAAAATGTGTCCAAAAGTGCTTAAATACTTTCTATAGAGTCTATGCAATATTTTGTCTGTGAAATATATACACTATTATGTGGATTTTTGGGCTAAAAAACCTGCATGTTGTGTGTCCTTCTCAAAATGCAGCCTACCCAGGTGGCTAAATACAGTCTGTTGAGTCTGTACAATATTATTTTCTTTTTTTCTGTGAAATACATACACTTTAACCAGTTGACATCCGCGGTGTTAAACCCCCTTCCCATCCAGGCCATTTTTCAGTATTCAGCGCTGCGGTTTGTAGATTTTTTGGGCTGAAACATTGCAGGCAGTATATCCCTTTGAAAATGCAGCCTACCCCACGTTTTTTAATACTCTCTATGCGTCTGCACCATTTTGCTTCCTTTTTTTCTGTGAAATATCCTGTATATATTTAAATGTGCATTTTTGTGCAAAAGTGTGACAGTAAAAAAATAAATTGCACATGTGCACCATATACAGCCTGAATGCACCTCCCAAGCATGTATTTGAAAGGGATGATGTGTTTCCCATGTCACCCTTGAAGTTGCATTAAAAAGGTGGACCCTCTTTCTGCTGAAAGGTATTTTTAAATTTTATTTTGCATTTGCACATGTAACCCATGGCAGGGCCCAACTCCTCATTTTGCTATCAAATTCTTGCCTATTAGCCTTGAAAATGGGCAAAAGATTTCAAGATTCTTTTGCCTCCCCTGGGTGCTAATTACATCAATATGGGATTTAAGTTCACAAATTATGGATTTTACAATGGGTTTGATTAACGGCCCACATATCAAACCCAGGGTGATACCTAGGGGTTGATTTACTAACCTTATAAACACGCCACGAACAAGTATACACCTCTGTAGTGTGTTCCCCCCCAGCATGATCTATTGGTGGAATCTAGACACATTTGTAGTGTGTACACACCCAGCAGGTGTGTTGTGCAAAGCCCTGCATGAATTGCAAGGTGATGTTGTGTAAATTAGCTCTACATTGTGTTGCTTGCGTTGATGAATGCAGGAATGTAAATGCATGAGCTAACCATTTTTGTCTAAACTGTGAAGCCGCATTATATATGCATCATGTGCATGATTTTTCCATATATGGCATTAGTGGAAATATGCTTTTAGAGACTTTTTGGTTGATAAATACGTTTTGCTGTGTAAAAATCACACGCACCTAGTGCGTGTGTGTTTAGGTTAGTAAATCACCCCCCTAGTCTCAACAACCTCCCTAATGGTGCTTCCTCCACCCCTAGGCCCCATATCAGCCGCAGGGAGTGCTACTGCTATTCTTATACCACTGGTCCCTGTTTTTGGTGGCAAACGGCAAAGGTCTCTGAATGACTAACCAAAATGTAAGTGAATCCTGGTTTGTTTATCTCTATTTCAATAATCCTATATTCATATAAAAAAATCTCCAAAAGCACACTATTCTGGAACTGAATTTACGTTAACACTACTGTAAGCCTTACTCTTGCTGAAAAGTACAGGTACACTTGGCCATACAATTGCAAAACAAAGAGAATCAAGCAGCATTCAGTTATGGTAGTGCCTACTGTTTTAAAAGTAGTAATTGAGTCAATGTCAATGCAAATTTTTGCAGAGCCTGACAGGTATAATCAGGGTCATAATGTGCATACCTAAAGCAGAACCATTAAAGTGTATGTGTGGTCAAGAATGTTCTTTTTGGTCGAGCAGGGAAGAGCTAAAGCCACTGCCAGTTTTTTTTATTGCTGTCTGTGTGCTGCTAGAGGATTTTCCTTCACTTCCTGTCCTGGAGAAACAACAGGGAGTAAGATGAAATTTCTCCAATGCAAGGAAAATATCCTCCTGATGACATTGTCACATTGAACAAGTATCAATGTTGGAAGATTTTCCCTTTATGGCTCTTCTGGTGACAGCTCAAAATTTTTTATTTTGCCTCGCTTTTATTTCTGGTGACAGTGGTTACCAGGACAAATAGAGAATCTCTCTAACAGGGTTACAGACAGCAATAAAACCCTAACCAGGGTTCAAGCCCTCTATGATTAAGCCCAGGTGGTGAAACAGGTGAGAGGCGTTGGCGTGGTGTGGGAGATGTTCATGGTGATGTACATGTTTATTGTTCTCTTGGATTTATACACATATTCTTTTTGAAGCCTGCTCGGATTACTGCAATAAACTTTTACATTTACTCTGGTTTTGTGCGGCTGCTCTTTTGTACAAGGGTTCAATCCCCTTACTACACTATCCAAAACATGAAAAAGTTTTGGTTTTAGATACACTTTAGGGGACCCCTGTCTCCCCTTTCTATCTCAAAGGCTATTCCTGTAGTAATAATAAATACTGATTGCTTTCATATCAGTTGTATAGAGTTTCCGAAAAATACACACATTTATCTTAACTATATGTATTTCATACCTCCCAAAGTGGAACCAAATCTATCTGTCCCTCTTTCCTCCCTAGTTGTCCCTCTTTTTGGTTTGATGTACATTGCTAGTTCTATTTAACTAGCAGAAGTATTATTCTACACTAAAACCTTCATCTTATTTCTTAATTATAGTGTTTGCTATTTCAAAAAAGCAAATATAAAGTAATTGTGAAAACAAAAAACTATTGTGGGTTTTACCAATCATTTTTATGGTATTTCCATTGCTGCCTGCTTAAATCACTATGCACCTAGGCAGCTCTGGGCTTCATCACTTCTGGGCCTCATAGCAAATAACCTGGACTTGTGTGGCTATGGTCATGCTTTTAGTTTTGATAAGTCCGTGCAAATAAACCTTTGTTTTCTCTATAGTATGTATTATTTACTTTCCTGTCTATCTGAGATTGGAGGGGGAAATATTGTGCATTGCTCACTACAAACCATATACAGGCATAATTATATACAGCTATAATGGATTCTGGAGATTTTAAAATAATCATTCAGTATACAAAAAATAACCTAAAATTAGACTTCCTTACAAAACCTTTTCTTTTATGCAATGATTCAGCTGAACTGCAATGTAACTACATGAAGACAATATTATCCATACAAAGCACAGAAAAGCATAGCCCACTAGAGGATATAGACAATGAACACATAATGGTATGAAATTGCATTGTCGTCTTTCCTGTAACATAATGTCAAATAATTTAATTCAAGATAATTAAAGCCATTTTTCAATGTTTAGCAACAATCAAATGTGAATGAATATTTAGGGAGTCTGATTATCACTCTCCAAATAGCTCTTACAACTGTTATTCTTCTTAAACAATAAAAGAAGATTAAAAAGATTTCCTTTAGGTATTCCTTGAGAATGTTCCAATCAGACTTATGAATTCTAATGGAAATTGCTACTTAGTTTCCAGGAAATGGTATTCATTAGCTGGGGCGTGTAGAATTGTGTATACCTCTTGGCACGACAATAATTAAAGTATAGCTGTTCTATCAGTATAAACTGCCATCTAAATATTACTGCATGTATCCAGAGGTGGTTAAACATTAAGTCGTCTTCATATCTGCAGATACCGACTACTGCTAGAGAATCAACAGTTTGATCTGCCCCTTCCTGCCTCCTACACCCAACTAGTGGTTACTGAGACTACACATTAGAGACTCAATATGAAGGCAACAGATGGCAGAAAAAAATAATCTTCCTTAGTAATCATTTGTGTTCTGCTACGTGCTAAAGAAGAACCTAAAGGAAGCTTGAAGTGAGAGAATATGAACACTTCCATTGTGAATCTCTCCCGCTGAAAATGTCGATTCTGTGTCTTCAATACTTTCTAAGGCACTGACCTGGAACGATTATACAGACTTTACTTTGAATTCTTAATCTTTATGCTTGGTCCAGAGTAGTGCCTGAAATTACTGAGGCTAGACAACTAGAACTTTTAAGAGGAAGTAATTAAATACAACTTTATACTTTCTCGCTACATGTTTCCTTTAAAGCTGACCTTGAGGCAGATATAATAGAAACACAATAATGCAGTTTTGTATTTATGAATACATTATTAAATGCATTTTTTAAAATGCGAGCAGTGGAAGTACCTCAATTTGACTTGGAATCGGCCTGTAATCCCCTGTACAGCTGGGAGAGGGAGAAGCAGCACAGGGAACTAATCAGTTGTGCTGTAGGCACTGGCGGAACTACCAGGGTCGCAGTGGTCGCAATTGCGACCGGGCCCTGGCGTTCCGCCACTTGGGGGGGCCCAGCAAGGAAGTAGAGGGCCCCCCGCGATCGTGCCGCTCCTTCTTTGTCGCACAGCCACCCGCAGCATGTACGGGCGGCTGTGCGAAAGGGCTGGAGACGCTGTCACTGATCCCGGAGAATGAGCTGGTCCCGCCTCTAAGGGGGCGGAGCTAAGAGGGGCGTCTCTTAGCTCTGCCCCCTGGCCACCAAGACGAGGAAGAGGGCCAGGGGCCTGCAGGAGAGGGAAGGTAAGTTTGGAGTGGGAGGGGGCGCTGGGAAGAGAGAGAGAGTGTGTGTGTGTTTTGCTGGGACTTGTAGTCCAGCACAGCTGGTGGTAATCTGCATTGCTGTATGATGATTATACAGCAATGCAGAATAGCACCAACTATGTAGGACTACAAGTCCCAGCAATGCATTGTGGGGGGGCGGGGGTTTGTTTGCTGGTGGTATTCTGCATACCTTACTTTTATTATAATGTATTGCTGGGACTTGTAGTCCCGCATAGCTGGTGGTATTGTGTATTGCTGTATGAAGATTATACAGCAATGCAGAATAGCTCCAACTATGTAGGACTACAAGTCCCAGCAATGCATTATATTTTTAAGTAGGGATACAGCAGTGTTAATACTGGGCATTTTCACAAGTATTCATACTCGTGAAAATGCCCCGATACTAAACGCAGATACCGGTGTTCTGTCGAGAACGATGACCTAGTCGAATTTGCCGACCTCAGCATCTGCGCTTACACACAGACCAATATTATCGAGGAAACCGGGATTTATTCACAAAGTATTTCGTTTAAATAGTTAATTGTGACCGATAATAATATTCTGTCCATCATTTCCCGCCACCCATCATTTACTGCCATGGACGGCATATCATTAACGGTCACAATTAATCATTACAAACAAATACTTTGTAAATAAATGCCGGTTTCCTCATTAATCCCGTCTGTACATAAACACAGATACTGGGTCAGCGTTCTCGACAGAACACCGGCACTAAAGTTTTAAACAAGCAGCTGCCTGAGGTCCCACGCTTGCTGGGGAGCTCGGCAGCCTTCCTGTTAACCATGCAGTGCCGTGGGGTTGGTTCTAGTTACGCCTCTGGCTGTAGGGCTACCTTGCCGAGCATCGCGTCACTGCTGCTCTGGTGGGCTCCTAATTTAGGTGGCCGGCGACTGCCCAGAGGACCCCACTCGGAGCGCCGCCCACCAGAGCAGCAGTGATGCGACGCTCCTCTTCAGCTCAGCGTTGTCCTTCAGTGCCGGAGAGCAGTGGCGAGTCAGCGCTGGCCTGGTGGGAGAAGCTCCAGGTGAGATCATAATTTAGCTGGCTGGCACCTCTGGGCCAGCTAAATTAGGACCCCCACCTGGAGCTTCTCCCACCGGACCAGCGCTGACTCTTCGCTGCTCTCCCACACAGTGAGTGAGGGCAAGGGTGGGGGCACTATTAAGCAGGGGATAAATGTAAATGTATAGTCTCCAGTGTATTAGCAGTGTGTACTCTATATGTTGCACATATAGAGTACACACTGCTAATACACTGGAGACCATAGATTTACAATTCTCCTCTGCTAACATGAATGGATTAAATGATCCATATGTAGCCCTGTACTACGGATCATTTAACCCATTCATGTTAGCAGAGGATAATTGTAAATCTATTGCTGCAGTGCACTCTATATGTACATGTACTATGTACTACATATAGAATGCACTGCAACAATAGATTTACAATTATCCAATGCTAACATGAATAGGTTAAATGATCCGTAGTACATAATAGTACATAACATGTAGTTGTACTATGGATCATTTAACCCATTCATGTTAGCAGTGCAGAATTATAAATGTATTGCTGCAGTGCATTCTATATGTTGCACATAGTACATGTACAGATTCCTAATTCACTGCAGCAATAGATTTACAATGATCCCCTGCTAACATGAATGGGTTAAATGATCCGTAGTACAACTACATGTTATGTACTATTATGTACTATGGATCATGATTTAACCTATTCATGTTAGCAGGGGATAATTGTAACTCTATTACTGCATTCTACGGGACATGTGTGCTGTATATGTACTATGAATCATGATTTAACCTATTCATGTTAGCAGTGTAGAATTGCGAGTGCCTCCCACAAGCTGAGCACCGAGACCTCGATGCATCAATCCAGCGCCGACTACAAGAGGCACCTCGTGAGGCAACAGGGATCGGAGTGAAACTGTGAGTATGGGAAGCTGGGACAGGGCTGGCTGTAAATCTATTGCTATAGTGTACTGGACGTGTGTAATGTATATGTAGTACATATATACAGCACAGACCCCCACTACACTACAGCAATAGATCTACAATTCTCCCCTGCTAACATTAATAGGTAAAATCATGATCCATAGTACATAACATATAGTTGTACTATGGATCATTTAAAGTTACCTGTCCCTTTAAAAAAAAGTATCGGTTATTGGTATTGGCAAGTACATGAGGGGAAGTACTTGTACTTGGTCTTGAAAAAGTGGTATCTGGACATCCCTAGATCCTACCATATGGAGCACAATCTTTCAACATTCCTTGCAGGATTCTTAAGCTTAGGTGAACCTGCTGAATAGAGGGGCCACCAAGCAGTTGGGTCTAACGTCTACAGGCAGGCCACAGAATGCTTGTAGAACCCTCCAGAACTATTTTGTGTTTGGAAAATTATAAAATGTCCACCCTTTTCTCTCTTTGTGTCTGCTAAAATTATATCCCTTTGGTATCAAATGATCCTGGCACCTCTCTGGTGTCTTTTTGTCTTTTCTAGCCATCAGAAAGTCTAGCCCCAGACTATTAACGTGTTAATTGGTTATGCTGTACTTAGCAATTTCATATTTTTTAGGCAGCCTCATGTTTGTTTGCTTAAAACCACAGACTAATTAAAACTTTTAATGACATAATAACAAAATAAAGAAAAGTGCCAAAGTACAATGAGTTTGCCAAAAGGGTGTCAACTTGCCCTGACAAAAGAAGCATCCTATAATGTGTACAGATTTAACCTACGGCATCAGTCAGCAAGCCAGAAAGTTTAATGAAAGGATTCTACCTTATGACAGTAACGTGTTCTAACAGCTTGAGCAGATGGAGGGCTCTGCAGGGATGTCTCAAGCATCAGCTCATCAGTGTATTAGTCATGGTTTAACTGTGATGCAGCACAAGTGTTACTTTCACAAAGAGTTTAGGGCTTTTTATATATTTTTTTTTTCTCAAAATTCATTTTGAAAAAACAGGTAATTCGCCTGAAAAGTTGTTAGAGTCTGTGAGACTGGAGGAGATAAAACAGCAAAGGGAAAGGTCAGACAGGTTGCATTCTTTGATTATATAGAACACCATCGTGGTCCAACCATAAACTAAACCCTTAAACATGGGTGGCACAGTTGCGTAGTGGTTAGCATTTCTGCCTTGCAGCTCTGGGGGTCCCCAGTTCAAATCCTGGTCATGGCACAATCTGCAAGGAGTTTGTATGTTCTCCCTGTGCTTGTGCAGATTTCCTCTGGGTATTCTACTTTCCTCCCACACACCAAAGACATGCCTTCCTCATTGAGGAAAATGGGGACATGGTGCCAAACTCTCCCAACTTTTAAAGAAATTTACGGGGAAATTAAAACTCTTCCTTTTGATTATCCCTACTCTTTATTTGCCCTTTGAGAGGGGGGCTACATTTTTAGGCACATTCCTAAAGCACATATTTTGTTCTTGTCACAGAGGGATCACTTGTGAACCCAACATACCAGCTAGTTTTCCAATGGCTGGTGGGTGGCACATCAAAGTGGCTGTTTTTCTTCTTGGTCAAAAACTGGCATAGATTTTGCCTCTGCTCATCTAAATTGCAGATGTACCCTAATTTGGCCACATTTGTCAAAAATAAAAAAATGCTTTGGCTGGAACTGGATGGGATGATGTTCTTAGATATGTTTTGGTCATGTATCAGCCTGATCTGACATGGATATAGGACCTGGTAGATAATTTTGCTGATAATCTTTAGTCAAGAAAGATAGCAAATCTTCACAAATCAACAGTAAGCTTTGTCAGGAAAGGGATTCCATAATAAATAAGTGCAAACCCACAGCATACAAGACTGAACACTTATACTTTTACAAGAATCTAAATAGGAGGATATTTAGAGGAGCAGAAGACACTTGACAATGCAAAGGTGTCAGTCCTCATTTGTATTGGTGTGTAACAGTTCCCACAAGTGTAGCTGCACAGCTCAGTGCAGAGTATAAACTACATGATGGTGAGTTAAGCTGGGTATACAGGATTATATTTCTTTTTCGTTCAACCTTCAGGCTGAATTTAAAAAAATAGAGCAGATTAATTAATTAATGCTTACAAGCATTGATCGAGGAATCCCCCATTGTTTCTATTGTATTTTGACAGCGTCCGCTGGCCGCTGTCAGAATACTTGAACAGAGATTGCAGCTCATTGAGAATTTCTGACCTGCTCCTTCGATCAGCTGATTAAAGGATACCTGGCAGAAGGATACCAACAGCGTCACCTATGCAGTGAATTTTGGCTGGTTCATGAAGAACCAGATGAAATTCGCTGTGTGTGTAGCCCACTTAAGCCTACGAAAAACAAGTAATTATCAAGGTAAGCTTTTTGGATTTATCCATAAAAAATTATAATTTTTAATCTCAGATGCTGCAATTGTAAAACCATACAATCATTTTATAATTTATTATAAATGATTCCTCATAATAATAAATAACTTGCCCTTTAATTGCATCCTTTAGCTCACTAAATAGAATGATTAAATAGTTGTCTTTTGAGGTCCCTTCAATCCCCATTCATACAACGACAAGGGATCAACATGATTTGAACAATACCCAGAATCCTTTGCAGCAGTCATTCACCGCTGTAAGATATGTACCTGTTGATTTGGTTTCCTTGCATCTGTAGTTTGGCTTTATTCTTTGGCATAAAGGAATAAAATCAGTCTCACTGAGTCATCATATTGATTGTGTGTGTGTGTGTGTGTGTCTGGGCAATAAAGATAATGCCGTCATGATACATAAAATTCATGATTAATTTGAAGCTCATGCTTGACTGGTTAATAAACTCATCAGTCTTTTTCTTTAAAAAAAATGTAGACGCCTGCTCATTTATTACTCTTGTACTTTCATAATTAGAGCCAATACTTTTCAATTATGACTTCAGTCAGTTCAATCTGTAATATTGATAGATATGTAAATCGGAGGCATTGCATGAAAACCATCCTGTAATGCTCCCATATAACATGCTTAGCCTTAAATGAACTTGTGGGTATGAATTATACTAATGTGTGAGCAGAGATTAGTGGCAATGCTGCAGAATCATTCCTTAACCACAGCAGGGAAATAATTGCATATCATTACTCTTTGTTGTTCACTAATTTCATTTAATTTATTTTAAATATATTACTATAACGTCAACTATTAATTAGCTGCAACCAAAGCAACCATATTCAGAGTTTGTCTCTAAATGTAAGATGTTCCAAATTCTCTTTAGTTGCATTATTCAGGAAATTAAAGTACGGCTTTAACACAGGACACATTACACTACTGGGGCTAAATGGAGCCAATGCTAAAAATTGAGCCTTTGGCAGAATATGACACATTAATGGCCACAGAGGACTTTTTCTTTACTTTGGGGATCCACTGCCAAAATACACCACTTGCAGTTCCTATTCTGGTCCCACTGTGGCCATTACAGCCAGCTACAGATTATTCTAAGATGCTGAAGTCAATATCCTACCACTTAATTCTCTAGCCGCTATTGTAGAAAATGTACCAGGGGAGATTTTCAAGAATCTTAAAGAGACTTCCTGGTAACCCTGGTAAGTATTCGCTTTGTGTAGTTATGAGCAAACATTGCTATTACTATTCTAGCGTACATTGTATACATATTATCAATGCAGAAATTAGACCATTACGTTTCTGGTAATTGGTAAATAAAGAAACGCAGGTATAGCCATAAAAATTTATGGATTTATTGACTTAATGTTTTAAACTCTTTGAAAACCTTGGGTATACGTATGGCTCCGGGTAGGGATTCAAAGTGTATTTCCACTTTTGCAGTCAAATTTGAGAAAATTCCACTATCAGGGCTCGAGTTTGGAGAAGACATATATTTTACCTAGTGCCTTTGGGGTGCCATTTACAAGTGATGGCACCACAAGAGTGTTGCATGTTTCTACTGCTTTGGCGCATATTTACATGTACAGCAAGTGTGAACAGGATTTTTGCTTGTATGTGATTGGATTAGTGAACACAGCTTTACCCTATTTACAAAGCTAAGTGAACTCTATTCCTTTAGTAAATCAACCCCACTGAGTTAGAGGATTGGAAAAAGAAAGTCAGCAAGACAGTCAGGCAAGTAGCATATTTAGAAGAGGTCAGACAAAAGCAGCTAGTTTTTTTCATTACAGATTTTCTTTAATGTACATGTGCACAAATCCTTGCAGATTCCTGTAATTCCTTGTTTGTTTTTTTTAATCACACTCACTTATAAAACTAAAAGAAAACACACTAGAGGTTCAGACCTCACCTACCCATGCAAGGCTGCACTCTGGGCCCCCGTACCTCGTGTGAGTAGTGCTGTGGACTGGCCCCTCCTCACTTATTCCTCCATCTAGTGCTGACATCATTCTTATACTCCCCTGGTGCTTTGCACCTTACCTAGACCTCTAACTCCCTTATTAGATAATCCTCACTTCCCGTCTGGCCTCCATGCTGCTTCCTTCTTGGGATGGGGCAGGCAATTTTGGCTTCAATTTCAACATGTCTTGCAAAGTGGTTCTTACACGACCCTGTTGACTACATGTTTGTTAGACCATAGGATCTGGCTTTCGTATTCTTAGCTTTCTAGTTTCTACCGCTCCATACACTCGCTTGATGACATTCATAGCGATCTCTCGCCCTTTGAAGCTTTGTGTGTAGCCTCATCTCCCCCTACTAATACCATCTCCTTATTATACAATTTATTTTTTCTTCGTTCTTCCTCCACGTTATCTTCCTATACCCATAAATGGTCCTTGGATTTGGACTCCGCCATTGGTCCCTCAGATTGGCAGAAAATATTCCTCTTATTTTTCACATCAATCCATTTCCTAATAATAATGTTAGGGTTTTTCACCTTTGTGATTTCATATACTGTATAATATTATGATCCTGTGTGTAGAATCATATGCAGGGCTGGATTTTCCACAAGGCCAACCAAGACCCGGCCTTGGGGCAGCAGGGGTGTGGAATTCCTATCTCCCGATGACTGGCACTTGCATTTCTGGGCGGGTAGTTGTTTTCTACATTTAGCCCTGCTTTGGGGAAGCAGAGCTAAATGTACAGTGGGGAAGCCTCCACTTGTTTT
>NW_017307580.1:565828-573467 GCF_000935625.1 Nanorana parkeri | reverse complement strand
ATGGCGGGTAGGGGGGCACATTGAAGAATCTGGCCTTGGGGCAGCAGAGAAAGTAAATCCGGGCCTGATCATATGTCTATTGTATGTATTCATGATACTACTTGTCCGATTCATAACTACACTTGTTACTGAACATTTTTCATAAGATCCCATTTTTTTCTGTTATTTGGTTATTGTATTGTCATTTACTGTATTTTTCAGTACATTGACATTACTGCACTGTATAATTCTGTTTATAATATTATTTCCTATTCTTTTGACATACTGTTATTGTAATCTATCTTTTTTCTGTTCCCTTTTTTCCCACTCAAAATCATAATAAAAAGAAAATACAACATATAAAAAGGCAGCCAGCTGTTTGAAAATATATGCTTTTTTATCCTGTTGTTGTCAGAAACCTGATACTATTATTAGTAGCGATGGAAAGCATGATTTCAACAGAATTTCATGAAAAAAGAAACTCTCAGTTCCATTCCTTAAAGAGGAACTGTACCTTTATCTTTAACATGACAACAAATACACCTTTAGAGATGTTTAATAATGACAATCTACAAACACATACTTCTAGATAATTGTCGGCTTTGTATTGTTTGCATACCTTATTTTATTTTTACTCCCCAGTCTTCTCACAATGGCCAATTTTACTAAGAGCAGATAAACCCATCTCCTTTTACTTCCTGGAACTCTGGCACATGTGACTAGAACATATGACCATGCACATAAGCTCTGGGGCGGAAAATGCCTTTTTCCTGAGATCCTGTAAGATTATACAGTTTACAGAAAAGAATTCCTAGCAATACACAGTGATGTAACCTTCCCTAGTCACATGTGCCAGATTTATGAGTTTAATACTACTTTAAAGGAGGGTTACAACACCCAATAATGACCAGGATACTTTAGAGTGTGTTGAAGGCTCTGTTAGTCCGTTCACCTCTTGTCCAACACCTCCAGTGACAGGGGATGTAAGGACAAAGTGGAGCACAGGTGCCGGTACTGGTGGCTGGCCGGTTCTTGAGGAGGCTCTTGAGTGCGTTGGACCAGCTGGTGAATGTGTGAGCTTAGAGCAGTGGCTACTTTACAACACACACACCGGGACCATGGGGAAGAAAGGTAGCCACCCTCTAGAACAGGGGTGGCAAACTCAAATTCATCGGGGGCCGCATCAGCAGTATGGTTACCCTCAAAGGGCCGGTTGTATAGGACTATGCATCTACTCTTTATTATCATAAATAGTTGCCTCTGCATTCAGTTGCTACTGGTTTTAATAATAATTTAAGTAATAACTAGCCTTGAAAACAGAAGCCTAGGAAGAATAACAGCAAGCAGATATTCAAATGTACAATTATTGTACAATTTATTAAAACATTTTGCGAGTGATTCACAAATAAGATATATTTTTGTTAATAGTTGAGGTACTTCAATGCATTTTTAAGATGTAACACCGGAGTTTAGTGTCACTTTAAAAAAAAGATCATGTGCTTATATTTTGCCATTCCTGATTCCTTCCTCCCCCTCATCAACATGGCAATCAAAGTAAAAAAAACTGATGCTGAGCCCCTATGATTGAAAGAACTAAAATGTAATAAAAGAAGGGGGGGGATGCAAGGACAGTCAGACCGGGGAGGAAAGAGCTGCATGATGCTGTTGTCCAGCCTGGAAAGGAGGTGGGCACTATGCTGCAGTTTATAATGCACATTGTGAGATATTCACAGTGTGCAGGGAAAGAACAGTAAGCTTTTTCAGTGCCAGAGAGGAGCCTGTACAACTGTGCAAGACTGAAGGTAAGACTGGAGTTCATCTTTAACAATGGTGTCCATGGGAGCTGTAAGAATCAGTACAATACAGAATGACCAGAGTTGACCTTTATGCAGCCAGTTTATTATTTACCAAATCAAGCTATTTTATTTTATTTTGATTTATTTTGAATAAAATCAATTTGATTTTATTCCATTAGCCTACCCTACCACTTTGACAAAATCTTTTCCCACCTATAAATCAATAAGAGACAATCAAATTTTTTAGCTGTACACTAGTCGAACCAGTGACCACAAATGTAGCCAAGCTGTTATCTGTTCTCTAAGATCTCTTTGCAGAAATAAAACATATTTATTGAAAGGAAAACTTGCCTGGATTTGTATTATAACTCTCTGAATCTACAGTAATCTTAGTTTGGCATTCTTAAAAGCAAAGCAAACTACAAGGCACAAGCACAAGCATGGTGCGAAAAGCTACCTACTGGGTCCTTATCCCATCCTAGTTATAGAGCACCACCCCTCCAGTCTGTCCTGTAGACTTCCTCTGCTCCTATTCTACTGCAGACTATCTCTTCTGACATAAGCCATCCCCCTTATCCCCTCCAGCTGTAAACCCTCCAGAGCCTGGCTCTTCTACACATCCAACACACTAACAACATGCAGTGATCTGCACTAACCACAACAGACTGCCAGCATCTGGATCTCTATGCTACAACTTCTTACATGATAAGCTTCTTCATCTGCATCAAGCATCTTCATCTCACTGCATCTGCTATAGTAAGAAGAGATGTTCAAAATCAACTTCTCCTAGGTAAGTATATTCCTAAATGTTCACTGTGAGTGCTCCTTATTTTTTTTACTATTAATCTTTAAAACACATTTTTAAACCTGCGTGTGCAATATTCCGGAAAGATTTGCTTTTTCGCGGAGGATTTAGGTCAGTTTAGGAAATCAGGCAGAATCAGGACAGAAGTCAGAAGTCTGATTTATTTTCTAACAGACTTTTATTACCACTGATAAGTCTATACATGCTAATCTGTGTAAGGAGATGGCAGATGGTTTGTCAGGGTAATGAACTGTGGAACTAGGGGGAAATGCATTTGTCTTATGCGATGCTTCATGAAAAAAAAAAAGTCATAGAATGCCAATAAATGTTTGTCGCCAATTTAAACTAAATTAAAATTGTAATGAATTTTATAGGAAACCTTGAGGGCGAGTTTGGGAATCTGGATCAAAGGGAGACCCTTTTCAATGCTTTGGTTTCATAGTGTAGCGAACAAGTTTAGTAGCTATGGGCAACTGCATCACGCTTCTTTACTCCAGTTTTCATAACTCATACCTTCATTTCATTGCATTGCAGGTACAATGCACGTTGTTGGTCACTGAATGAGTTTATTAGAAAGTTGCTCAAATAATAGAAAAATACAACTTCATATATCCTTTTGAAAACACAAAGATGATATATGTTTTGTGCAGGTATTGCTGTCTGTATTTTCAAAAACAGTAATGTTATCTCTTAAGTAAGATCATTCAGATTTCTTTGACCGCATGCAGAATTATAATTTGGACATTTGTATAAGTATGTACATAGTGAAAATAATTACCTATGCATAAATAAATATTTTAAAATAGTAAAAAAAATATACACAAAACACATATATAAAAACAAATATGAAAAAAAACAGTTGTTTAGGAGGACTGTTGAAAATGTTTTGCAAGACAAATGTATAAGCAAATAATTGGGCTAAATAGGAAGTAAATGTCACTTTTGATCATTGTGTGGAAGAGTCCCTCTGCAGTGACCACAAGATGCTTTGACCACTTTCCAATGCTAATTTTTTATTTTAAAAAATTACATTTGCTATATGAGACAGACCTGCTTTAAAAATCGGAAAAAAAAAACATCAGGAGAGAAAATTAGATATTTCATATTTCTGTACTGTGCAGACTTTTGTTCCGTGTTAGATTGGACTGTTTGTTTAGAAGTGACAGTTTGTGAGTAGTCTTTTGCTGGATTGCTAGACAAGGAGTCAGCGGTGTAGAGAAATATAAGTTTCTGCTATATTACCTTTATTTTCTATATCTTCAGTTTTGATAAGTTCCTTAAAAACTTACATTTTCATCCGTGATCCCTGTTACAAAACTCTTTGTTTGTAGGTTGGTGGTGTTTTAATGGAGGTCACATGATCAGCCCATGTATATACAGCTATAATGATGTCCATATTAACATTTATTTTGCATGCTTGTGTGTTAATTAATTTTAATGTAAAGCCATGTTTGAAAAGCACAGAAGGAAACTGGTTCAGATGGCACAGACCTGTGCATGCTTTAAGTACACTGGCTATTGCTGGACCCTTTTGAAAATACTACCTACTTGGCTGTGTCTGGCTTTAATATCTTTTAGTCACAAACAATATACAAGTGTGAAAAAGCATAAATTCCCTGCACATGTCTCAGGTGAATGACATGTCTCACTTACATCAGGAATTTTTGGGGTGAGGATTAAAATCTAAAAGATGCCCTGCCTCTAATGACTCACTTTGTGTAGTAACAGTCAGGTAAACCCCTCTGTGTAGTAATACTTTAAAAAATCATCTGTGTAGTAACACTTTTATGCCCCCTCTGTGTAATAACACTCTGATAATCCCTTCTTTGAAGAAACACTCAGATCCCCCTCTTTGTAGTAAGATTAAGATGACCCCCTCTCTGTAGTAACACTCAGATGACCGCTTTGTGTAGTAACATTCAGATTCTTCCCTCTGTGAAGTAACACTCAGATGACCCCTCTGGGAAGTAACATTCAGATGAACCCCCTCTGTGTAGTAACACTGAGTCAACCCCTTTGTGTAGTAACACCTAAAAAACGGATTTGTTTAGTAATGTTTAGATGCCCTCCTCTGTGCAGTAACACTCAGATATTCCTCTATGTGTAGTAACACTCAGATATTCCTCTATGTGTAATAACACTCACATCTTCCCCTCTGTGTAGTAATACTTAGATGACCCCCTCTGTGTAGTAACACTCAGATTCTTCCCTCTGTGTAGTAACACTGTAATGACCCCCTCTGTCTAATAATACTAAGATAACTTTTTCTGTGTAGTAACACTTAGATACCTCGTCTGTGTAGTAACACTTATATGCGCCCTCTGTGCAGTAACAACGATTTGTCCCCTGGCGTGTAGTAACATTCAGATGAACTTGTCTGTGTAGTAAATTTCAGATGACCTTGTCTGCATAGTAACATGCAGATTCCTCCCTCTGAGTACTAACACTTGAGCCCCTCTGTGTAGTATACTTGAAAATACCTCCTCTGTGCACCTTTAGATGATGACCACTGTGTAGTAACCTTTAGAAGCCCTATTCTTTGCGTTTCCAGTGGAAAGGAACACAGGCAAAGTTTTGCCATGTGTCCGATCGCACTGCGGGCACGTAGGCATGGAAGTGGTGCCATTGAATTCAATGTACCGCCACGCCCCCTCCCGCCCTAGAACACGGGGGAAAGTTTTGTTAGCGATGGTGGTGCGTTCCAGCAGCTACTGCTCTGGAATGCACTGCTTTCGGTGTGAACAAGGCCCTAAAGCTAGTTATGAATTGATAAATGCGTTTACCATTTGTTTCACTTGTTTGGCATGTTCCAGTGCCTTCCGGTGCATTTGAAACATTTTGTTAGCTTAAAATCGTCTTTCAGCTGTGGTCCTGTACGTTCCATGCACTTTTTATGTGTTCACATGCGTGTTAGTGCATTCCAGACCAGAAAAAATTGTGCATGCACTATTGTGGTACTGGTGTGAACAGAGCACAGAAATGCCATAGGAATACACTGGGATGCTTTTTAGGTGCGGACAACAAATGTTCTCGTTTAAACACGGTGTGAACAAGAAAGCCTGATGGAATAGTGTTTTGTAGGCACAAGGCTCTTAAACCAACCCCATAACAGTTCTCAGTCAAGATTCAGGCCAAATTTGTCTATGGAATGGGTAACTGACAAATGCGGCAGTCTTATCTGATACGTCCATGTTCGAAGCTCTCTCTCCTTTTTAGGGAACTTTGCATTGTGGTTCAGTGTTGCTTGGTGCCCCATGTATCAGTCTAACAGATAAGATCACTTGTAACTGTGCAGTTTGCCTACATTCCATGATCACTATTTCACAGCTTTTCTCCTGCAATGTTTTCTACATTCCCTGCGTTTGTCTTTGTGGTCCTGTGTTCAATACATACTTTTACAACATTATCAAGGTGTAATGTTTTATCTTTGACTGTATTGTGCTATTTGGTTTCAACACAAATGTTTCCCGTTGTGCTAAGATCACTTGGGCTATGGGCTTGTTTAGGTTCTGCAACAGCTTTCAGTACTCTTCCTTCTATCGTCCATTAGAGTAGCTAATAACTGTAGGGCTATAATGAAAGACATTTACTAGGTCTGGTTTTAGAGGTGATTGGATTTCTTACAGTGTACCTTGATACATGCAATATATTACATTGCTAAATCCATGTTTAAACTGTACAATGCACAATTAAAGTAAAATTACAATAGTTTTGTTATAAGTGACAGTGTATAGGTACTATACTGTCAATGGAGCAGCAAGTCATACATTTTGATACATGGTCTAGCATGTCTAACTCAACTATGTAAATAGCAGCTCATTTGCATGCCTCCTTCCACTTCCGAAACCTTACTATTGGCTCATAATAGTTACAGACAGCCTTAAAGAGGTCACTGCCTTGCAGCCATATTGCCAGCTAAACTGTATAAAGCTGTGTATAAGTTTATTAGTTATCCCCTGCACAACATCTCTTCTGTTTATATAAGAATCTTTCTATAGGGACTCATCACTACAGGCCTTGCACATTCTCTGGAGTGTGCAGATCCTGGTATACCAGCACAAAAGAAGACATTGAAACTGCGGTTTGAATATAATACTTTTATCGTCATTCTTTATTTTACTTAGTGGTTTGAACATATGTTTTTAGTAAAGGAATGTGCTTAAAATAAGCATGAAATAAACAAACATTGAATATAGAACACTCCAGCAGACTTCAGCCTTGCGCAGCAATGTTATCTACGGACCATGTGGCTTAAAAATTTAATATTACAAGCTGAGAATGGCAATACCTGCATGGAAAAGTAACATTGAGGAAAAAAGAAAAATCATCTTTCGCAATCTGCCATAAAATAATGCCAATTTTTTTTTAGAGGGCACACAAGTGAGACCTGGGTGTTTGAAAAGGCCTCCCTTCAGGGCTGGAATGCGGAAAGGTTCCTCACCTAACTTTAGTAGAATTCTCCATCTGAAGCAACATATTGTTTGCTGTGTGCAGAGTTTAGACCATTCTGTACAGCTCACCAGTCAAGAGTCAGCTAAGGAATCAGAGTTGGGTCCAACGTAAACATAAATATATATCACCCCTCCAGGCAGTTTTACAGATCATCAACCAGCCTCGGGTGCATTCCAAATGATATCTAATCCTCCCAGCAGTATCCAAATACAAATATGTTGAAGAGACAGGAGAAGATCTGGCGGTGAGGGATGCACCACAGGATGGCCTTCTGAGGTTGCCACTACTTGCACAAAAGCTTGTTGGATGTACATCTCACCAGTGTATTATTATACTAAACATGAGCCAAACAATGAAGGAATCGGGGGCACACTGTGGATGTAGATTAGCCCTGCCGACTCTCCACTTTAAAACGGATCTCCAGTCAAAACGTTTCTCTTTTTGAATAGCGCAAGTAAGGGTTAGAATCACTTTTAGGTTTTCAGCTGTGTTGTCATGTCATGTCACCTCTGGGGCAGGAATGAGTTTATGAAAAATAATTATTTCTTTGTAAAAATATTGTATGTTTTTATTGCCGTTCTAAAAACATTAACAAACAATGCCAAAA
>NW_017307580.1:539832-565784 GCF_000935625.1 Nanorana parkeri | reverse complement strand
CCCCCCCCCCCCCAGAAAAAAATACAAACAAGCAGTTAAAAGGAAAAAAATTAGGGTTAATTAAGTTTTTGTTTTTTTTGTTCTCAATAAATGCAGGCTCCCTTAATATAGGGCACAATGTCAGCACTCATCATACACGGAGTGGGACCTGGCTGTCAAATTGGCAATGTAACAACTTGTACTGCTTCGGTCACCTTACAAAAATCACTTTTGGGTGGCCCTTCCCCATATAGTAAGGATTTAACACTTGTTTAGTTTAGACTCTAGAGGGATATAATAGAGAGGAGCACTTATCTTATTCCTCGCTCCACCGGCAGTCAGTGTTCTTTCCTGTTTCAGCCCCAAAGTTTAGCTGAGCCCTCGATGTCCTCATGTGATGATGTGACCACATAGCCATGGGCCCAAGAAGAGTGTGGGCCCAGCCATGATTTCCAGAACTGGCAAAGAAGCCTGGGGGACCAATCAATAAAGTAAGTAAGGGCCTGTGTCAATGGGCTTTTGTTTGTTTCAAGCGAGATTTGCATTCCCATACAAGCCTATGGGAATGCAAAACCTTGAAGCAGGTCAAATTCAGGTCATAAGGAGGTCAACTGCAGATCTAATGCACCTGTCAATTAATTTTTAATGATCTCCGAAGGGTCTCAAACTGATAAAACCCTAGACATGGACACTAGTGCAAAGCCCATTGACACAGTCCCTAATACTCTCTATTACATGACCTGTAGACAAAGCGAGAATTAGACCCATAGTATGGGGGCACCCAAAAGTGATTTTTATAAGTTGACTGGAGTTCAACTTTAACATTATGCTAGGACACAAATACTACAGCCACATTCATCACACTTAATCAGTCTACCTATTAAACCTAAATTGAAATAGACAGCCTCCCTGACCAATAGGGAGGCCTTACGGGGCAGAAAAGCATAGGGCCAAGATGAACTTTTACATTAAAAGCTCAGAGTTGCATATAACTTGCATTGCCTTCTGGATCATATTGATTATTCTGACATGAGGTTTTCACTGAAGGTAACCCCTGCGAATGCATTTTTTCATCAAATACTCAGTTAGAATTGTCCAGGTTTGTGACAGGTTTACTGAGGCATATTTAGTTTAATGCCATGGGATATGTCACAAAGCACTCTCTGGAGACAACCTTGTGTCGAGAACAAAGGAGAGCCTGATGACAGAACAAAAGAAACCAACAAAACATACTGAAAAAGAAAAGTATCATATTTAGAATAAGGTGTGTAAAAGCCAATGGATTAGAGAAATCCAAAGGCGCAAAACCCCTTTAGGTTTAATTTTCCGGCTTCCATCTCCAACTCTTATTAAAAGCCATTATTTTAATTTACTACATGAAATAAACAATGATACAAATTGAAAAGCCTTTATTAGAAGAGATTCTGCAAGAAGCAGCTGCTTCTATGACTGGCTCTGTGCCATCCAGATGTGCCCTGCACGGTTAGCATGTTAATCCCACTTCCTAAGTGCTTTTTCATACACAGTAATGGAAGCACATTGTCGCATGCTGTCACATATGCTGCATATAAGTAAATCAAATGCTAAATGGCACGGAATTCATGTTACTGTCGTCCTATTAATGTTGTACAGCATCATGAAAGTATAGCGTCTATTAATGGACTCATTTCACGATAGCTTCATTCATTTTCACACCACAGCAGACAGATAAATATAAGAAAAAAATCAGATTATGTTTATAGGATCTGTTATAAAGAATTGTTTAACCAAGATTTGAACTCCATTAAATGCACTTCCGAGCCACGGCTAATAGCGGAGTACAGAGATTAGTCACTGGGAGCTGCAGTAACTGATGCTTACAGCGTGTTGCATGTTACAATTAAGCAGAATTAGTTGCAGCTAGTTGCACTTATGTTGTATTGTTGCCACATTTAGTGAGTATGGAAGTCCACCTTATATGTGTGTTTTGAGTGCATGGCTATACCTATGATATTCATTTGAGAAAACAATTAAATAAATAAGGCCACCCCCTAGCCTATTACTTCATTCAGGAAAAAGAAGCCCGCCAACCAACATTACATTGCACAAAACAAAATCAGGATTACAGACATCAGACATGATATGACTTTTATGTAAGGCTTCCACAGAAGGGGTAATGTGTTCCATCAGCTTATATCCATCAGTAATATATGGGTGTTTGGTATCTAAGTAATTGGTACTTCCTTATACATTTGGGTAAACACGTGTTATGATCATTGTATAGATTTTGGTTTTAGTAGTGAACAAGAGGCAGACTGAAATGCGCATTGAGTTAACTGCTCTGCTAATATATTTATGGCCTACACTAAGAGCCTCTCAAGAGGTCCTATGTCATGGGTTAGGTCTGTTTCTTGGTACTTTGTACTGTGCTAAGCAGCTTTCAACTTTGTTCTGGAAACACAAGGTGGCACAGTGGCCATTCAGAAAATGCCTAGTATTTTTTTTTATCAATGAATACAAGGTGTTCTCTGTTTGGACAAGGGGCAGATCATGACATCACTGCCCTTAGTCCAATCAGAGAACATCTTGTATTTATTAATTGAAATAGTAGACATTCTCTGAGCGAGTGACCCCCTGTGTTGTCAGAGCAGAGGGGAAGCCACACAGCACCGTGCCATACAGGACTAGGAAGATTGCTGTAAAACTCTTTAGTAGCTCCTTCTACTACAGTGCTTTACAGGATCCCCATAGGCCAACTATGTAAGAGGGTCAATCAAAAAGCATACATTAGTGGGGTAAGTACACCTCTATAACATTTACAGTCACTCTAATAGATCTCAAATTACAGACATGGAGGCATTCATTTATGATTGACTATCATATAAAATATGCATACTCACATTGGGCCAAGCTGGACTAATGTAAGGAACCATAACATTTATAACTGGAGTTCAGTTTTAAATCTAGGTATCTTATGCTGGCTTATGCATATTGGAGGAAAAGAAGGTGCTCTGTGTTCAGTACAATACCCTCACTATGGGGTAATTCAGAACTCATTATTGTCACACCCTTAGGGGTCTATTCACAAAGCTGCCAAAGGATCTGGCCGTAGCTTCGTCACGAAGTAGTGAAAACAGAGGATGGACATCACAGCCACAGAACAAGCATCACCCATATTTATTCTCAGGATTACTTCAATTAGCCGGTAGCTACAGAAGACTGAAATAACGATTTTGGGTAGAGCTGGCTTATGTCTTGTACTCTAATTACCCACCCTGAAATATAGAGAGGATAAACAACACTGGCCTCCCTCCTAGATGGATTCCCTTCTTTTCTTCTCTCTGGAGCTATTGGGAATCAGCATCCAAGGTCAGTCAGGTGTGAAATTAAGTACATTTGAATAGTTTTGTTTATTTACATCTAAGTGATACTGTATGTTGGGTTAGTGTCAGTTCATCGAGCCGTAGTGGAAGGCCCAGGGCGCAATAAATGTTACTTGGGAATGTGATTTTACAATTACTTACAATGGAAGGCACATTGCCATTTTTTAAATACAATGTATGCAGAAAAAGGATTTTACTGTGTCATTTTAATATATTTAAACACTGTTAATGCATGAATAACTGAACCTTTCCCCTAAATATACAAAATATTGACTCTATATATGCATACATTCCATTCTGACCTAAGCAAAATCTTTCTATGATAAAAAAACAAAAAACAATCAAACAATATTTGTCTATTATTAGACCATTTATCTGCTATGAATTTAAAAACACATCGGATTGTGTTTTATAAGAATCGGATTCTGGTTTGTAATTCTTGTTCTTCTATTTTTTTATTAAAGCGTGTTAAAACCCAAGAACAAAAATGCTATATATTACAGCTTACCAGTCCTTAGATGTGCTGGCTGCATTTGTTTTCCTTTTTCAGGCTTTTATAGTTTCACCTGTTGATCCGGTTAGTAACACACTTCCTTTCCCAGCGGGAAAATGCTCACTCACTGTACTGTATCTATAGGGTAGTAGTGTTGTCACCCTAAGTCAGGAAGTATGTTGGGTATACAATGCCAGGTGGGGAGATGTGTATGGCCCTTACACAGAAAAATTGTTACCGAGTGCCGAGCCGAGGGCAGTGACAGCGGTGCAGAATACACTGGCTCTCCACCTGATGCAGGTATGTTAGCTGACCAGCTGTTGTCTCATTTCTAAACTCACAGGGCGGGAAACTTGTACTGGTTATGCAATTGGGGGCGGTAATGGATGTGTTTTTAAAGGTCACTGGTTTGTATATATGTAGGTTTGGGTTGCACAGTGTGTTATTCTGAGCCTGATGACGGGGACCCAACGTGGCCCCGAAAGTACTTGTGATTTTGAATGACCGTTGTCATTAAAATTGATTGCATCTAATCTTGGAGTGCTGGTGACATCTTTTGGAATTCTCTTTGGCCCTTACACAGCTCGCCACCCAGCTTTTAGCAACCTGGGATGCTCTGGCCGGCATCCCCCCCACTCCCAGCTACTGGCAATCAGTTGCCAGGAGCTGGGTGGGACACCAGGGGTGCAATTTGTTGTAGATACACCTCTGGGGAGACAGGCATTTTTTATGCAATTATCAAACAGATACTATAACAAAATGTTTTCAATTGAAAAGAGTGAGCAAATAAAAGAAGTTAGTTGTTAGCGTTTCATGCATTTTAATATAGTTTGCTGTAACGTCTCCTGGATATTTATAGAAAAGAAGGCGACTACAAGATAGTATCAACTAATTCTTGATACATTGTGGCATTCCAAATTTCCTGGTAAACATTAAAAAAACCCTACAAATCTATTTTTTAATATAAGGTTTAATTGTTATGTAGAATTACAATATTTTTGATATTTCCACTGTCAAAATAAGATACTAGCAAGTTCTACACTGCTAGCAGCCAAGGCAGTATTTACCATAAGACTCATGTGGGCAGAGAGAGTGTGCCAAGATTTAGAAATTAAGAAAATTGTACCAACTTTTCCCTAATTTTGCTTCCGAATTCGAGGAGGAGGGAGCTAGGGGATCCAGCTAACCAAACGATAATAGTTGACAACTATTCTCATAATCAATTATTATCGATTAGTTGGTTGGAGCCTTCCCTAGGTGTTCCCTGCCAGTTGCATACAACCACCATGCATATAATATACCACCTATGTGGTATCGGACTGTCATCGGACTGTCTCATCCAAGTCTGTACCGTTGCCAGCTACAAATTCGTCTTGACACAACCTCTTTAAGCTGGCTCTCTCTGTGAAAAGGTTAGATGTATCAATCATTTCAGTAGGATTTAGCAGATCAGAATCTTAACAAGGTATAAGAATTATTTTTCTGTTTTGGTTTCCCAACGTCGTGCAATCTGTTACTCAAAATGTGGCTTTCTGTCAGGATGTAAGGGAGCTGAAGCTAAGATACTAATGCCTTTTATTTATCATTGCAGGAAACACTGTCACCTCTGCTTCTATTTCTAGTCCAAAGAATGGATTTTCTGGAGATCAAAACACTTGTATCAATCTTGTGCAGGTAAATTTTGTTATGCTAACAGCAGTGCACTCCCAATGGCACTGGGAAATTCTTTTGGAAATGATACAAAGCAACAGATTTTTCATAACTGGTGTATATAAACCTTTGTTGCCCATAGAAACCAAATTCCAGTTATATTACTGGTCCACCATGGTTGCTTAAATGTTTAATTGCTTTAGTCAACAGTTCCTAAACAGTTTTGTACATTCCTCAAAAATTCCAGCAGGCTATCGGGGGCTCCATCAGAGAAATGTTCCCTTACTTTCTGTAATGGTGACAACAGCATGAAAATCTCTGACAGAAATAAACACCTTTTCTTTCCGTAAAGTAAAGGAGTGGTAGCATCTCCCTCAACTTCTTAAAGTAGGATTAAACCCACACAACAAAATTACATTTTTCCCTTTTTGGTCCACCAAATCCAGTTTACCTATACAGTATTTTTCATCAATATATCTCTCAATTTTCCATCACTCCAGTGTCTAATGCACTGTTTTTCAAACTTTTTAACTTTAAAAGTATGAAAAATCTCGAGGCATCCCAGTCTAAAAAAGTAAATAATAAAAATGACATGTGGTCCCTCCAAAATCCACACTAGACTCTCATCTGAGATGCGGGTCTGGTACGGATTTTAAGGGGGGACCCCTTTCAAAAACATGGGATTTTTACATCAGAAGCACCCCATCACATTAGGAGCCCCCTTCACATCAGACCTCCCCTTTTCACATCAGATTTCATCCATACATCAGGAATCCCTATTCACATCAGAAGCACCCCTTTACATCATGGAAAGCCATGACGCTATGTGAAAATTTTGAGGCACCCCTGAGGAAGCCAGAAGGCATCCTGCTTGAGAAAGTCTGGTCTAATGTCACTCACTGCCTTGCAATGCCCATTTCACCAAACTTCCATTCAGTTAGCGAGCATGGTTGACATCACTGAAAGGTCACATGAGCAGTCATATGGCACTTGAAAAACTCTTGTGGTCTCTCCAAAAGCTGAACCCGACACTTATCTGAGATAGGCATCTGGTATGGGTTTTAAGGTGGGGGGGCCATTGCAATAATAAAAAAAGTGGGGTTCTGCTGTTTACATGAAGAGCCTCTTTGTTACATCAGAACACACTCTTTCACATCAGAGACCCCCCCCCCTTCACATTAGGTGCCCCTCCTTACACATTAGAGTCCCTCCTCTCATACTAAGAGCCCCCCTTCACATCAGAAGCCCTCTTCATTTACATCCGTGGCCTCCCTTCACATCAAGAGCCCCTCTTCACATCAGGAACCCTCTTCCCATCAGATGGTCCTCTTTTACATCAGACACCCCCTTTACATCAGAGCTTCCCTTTCATAACAACATCCCGCCTTTCACATCAGAAACCCTCTTCACATCAGAAGCCCCCTTTCACATTTGGAGCCCTCCTTACATTAGAAGCCCTCCTATCACTTTAGGAGCCCTCCTTAGATCAAGGAGCCCCCCTTTACATCAGAGACTCCTTTTTATAACGGTGTTCCCTTTTTCACATCAGAGTCTCCCCTTTCACATCAGAACTTGCCTTCACATCAGAAGCTCCTTCATATCAGGAGCTCCCTCAAATCAGGAGCTCCTTCACATCAGAAGGTCAGCAGAGTCACGAAAAATAGTGTTCCCATTGGAATTTCCCACCTGTTCTGGTTCTGGGGAAAACCCAAAATGTAAGATTTTAGACAATAAAAACCTGACCTGTTGTAATCCCTCTACACTCTATCTAAAACTGAAAAGGGTTTTGGCTTCAGTTGCACCTTAAAGGGCATGAAGCCCTTCTGAGACCATTCAGAATTAATAAAGAATGCTTTAAGTGGGTTTTGCATTCCCGTAGACCTGGGCAGGAATGCACAGTCCATCTGACATGAATGAGAGGCACAGGCCATAACAGTTCTTGGTATTATAAACTATCAGGTACCTGGCAGGAGACTGGTTGGATGAGGAGGCTCCCCTTGCACCTTGTGTCCCCCAAACTCTAAGGATGGGAACAGAGCCTGAGAAACAGCAAGTAGCACGGGTGCCAGTGGATGGGGCAACACCCTGCCAGACAGAAGTCCAGAATCAGGATCGGGTAGAGCAGAGCCGAGGTAACACAAGGCGAACAGCAGGGTACCAGAGCAGTAGGAAGAATCGAGGTCAGACAAGCCAGGGGTAACACCAGTCGGGCAGCAAAGTACAAGGGATGAGGCAAGGTCAAGTAACAATTCCAAGGTCAGAAGGCAGGCAGCAACCAGGAGCAGTGAGGATCAATCCGGGTCAAGATACAGGCTCAGTAAACAGGCAGATCAAACAGGATCACAGGGACAAGCTGAAAGACCATCCAGCAACTAAGCCCAGGCTGTGCTTGCTTTAAATAGGGTGAAATAGTTACTGCATTTCTTTCTGTGCGCCAGATTAGCGCGCCTGTGCGCGTATGTCCCGATGCGCACGAATGTGCGCAAGTGCCCGTTTTCCTATGGTACAAAAAATGGGACCACGCACATGCGCAGTAGACCTGGTTACTTTACAGTTGGTTACCATAAGAAACTACACTTTGTTGTGAATTAGTAAATAAGCCTGTTTCTGTATGTATAGAGAATAATATGTGTACCTTTTCCTTTACTTCTACAGCATCTTGTACAGCCCTGCTGTTAATGGTGATGGAAAGGATGGAGAGATTCTTCCTCCAACAATTCAGAAACTAATGAAAGGATACAACAAATACCTGCGCCCTTTTTTTGACAGTGAGTATTGAATGTTATCCAGAGTACAGTGTTCAGAAGTGTGTTCATGGAATGCAGTGGGGCTCCAAAAGCAGAGGTGATGACCAGGTGTCAAATCAACCTTTAGGTGTCCTAAATGACATCACACATTGCCGTGCATTCACCTATTCATTAATTTGGAATAAATTAAAGGGTTTCTAAACCCTCCATTTTTTGCATATATCTACTGCTAGCAAGCTAGCTGCAATGTATCTGTGGCAGTGGCGGAACTACCACCATAGCGACCGTTACGGCCCACGGCACTGGGCCGAAAAAAAATTGGATGACGGAGGATCGAGCGGCAGGCGGGGAGGAGAGCGGAGCCGCTGTCCTCCTGTCAGTTTCAGGATGACAGTGGCTGTGTACGTGGCCCAGCGAGGATTGCTAAGTATCATTGATATTTACCGATCCTCCGTGTGCAGCACAAACACTGGAGTGATCGTCTGATCACTCCAGTGTTTGTAAATAACTGGGGACACATAGTACTATGTGTCCCCAGTTATGAATGAACAGGAGGTGATTTACATCACCTCCTGTTCATTCATGAATTTCTCAATGGGGAGAAGCACTCAGTACAGAGTAAATATCTTACTATCAGCAGTTTGTGAATGAATGGGAAGCCTCTGTACTGAGTTCTCCCCATTCACTGAGTGCAGAGGCTGCAGAAAACACATTGAGGACTTTGTGTCCTCTATGGCTTTTTCTATTTCAAAAGGGAAATGTCAGGGGTCGGTTTAGACCCCTAATATTTCCCTGAAGCCCCCCAACAGTAAAATAATAATAAATAATAATTAAAAAATAAATTAAAAATATGTAAAAAAAAAAAAAGCACAAACACCCCCCCCCCTTCCCCACACACACACATAACATACACGTGCATCATACTGTGGTGTACACCAGGCTGCAGTGCATTGCCAGAACGCATCGCAGTGCATGATTTTTACATATCAAGTAAAGCAAAATGATCTTTGAAATATATTAAAAATATAGACTTCTTTGTGTTTGTTACAGATCACTGAAAATGTCTGTAAAAATGAAACATGCTTTGGTAGGTTGCATTAGTATTTTATTGGACAGAAAAATATTTATGGGACTCTTAATGTTGCCGTAATTCTACATCACTGCGGTGCACAGTGTGACTTATTGGTTGGCTGGATTTATGCAATTGGATATAATGCACCTAGATACCTTTTTGTTGCAGGGTCTAATTGTTCCAACAAGCATAAAAGTGGAGAGCTCTCATTTCCTCGCAAAACCTCTTAACTGTAGAATTGTCAAGTGACATGTGAGTTAAAAGAGAACTAAGGGGTAAGTGTTTTTCCCCAGAGTTCTCTTTCGGGTCACAGGAGGACTTATACTAACCTCCTCCCATGAACCAAAGCTCAGTATGCCCGCGATATACTGGGAGAGCCACAGCCAGGACGGATCCTGACAATACTGTTGAGATCCACCCAGCTGCGTAAGTGACAGCTGGCTCTGCATATCTAGAAGTAGCCACCCTCCAGAAGGAAGGGCAGTGTCAGCATCAATTCAGAGATGATTTGAGGATCTACAGCTGAGTGATACACAAAGATACATTTTTGGTAATAGTTAAGGTACTTGAATGCATTTTTAAGATTTAACTGCTGAGTTTAGTGTCACTTTAAAAACGGAATATGGCATATGACTATTTTATATCTACATATTCAACCAACAGGTTGAGTTCTAGGCTCCCTTTTTCATGTTTTCTAGGCTATTCTTAACTCCTGTGCTGAAAATAAATCTGTCTTTACACAGCTAAATAACAAAAATTTACATTTAAGCACATAAATAAATAAATTAGAGAAGCAACCTCTAACCTTCTACTGTTCTGTTCGAGTCTATATGACGTTTCAATTAGAGACAGAGAGTTTCCGTGACACCAGAGGCATGAATGCACCCAGTTATACATGTTTATTTGTCAACTAAATATTTCATATAACTATATATATTTTATATAAACGAAAAGGGTACAAAACATCGGTTTAAAATACAATAATAAAAAGGATTTAGTAAGAGAAAGAATAAAATAAACTGACCCCTAACCATTATTGTGCTAGTACTTAGTGGCTGATTCATACACATTTCACACAGCTCCTCGTTGTGCTAATGAGTTTCAAAGTGCTGCATGGCCACGCAGCATAGGAATTTTTGAACCTATCCCCAAACTAAATCTTAACACAAAACTAGCCCTTAGTTCTCTGCCCTCACCTTGACTGAACTGTGAGCAGTTATGCTGAATCCTCGCAGTTATGCTGAATCCTCGCAGTTATGCTGAATCCTCGCAGCTCTGAACTTTACTGGAGCCAAGCTGACAACTCCGGTAACTACTCATCCAGATATCTCAGGTGGTGTACTGATGATGAAGGGAATGTAATATAAAGGAGTCTAAGACTGAGCTTGTGCGTGCCTGGTAAATTGGTTTTAGAGACTGAATATCTCCCTCAACTCATAAAACAGCAACTGTAATACATTGCTCCCGTTAGTGAGAATGGACTGTGTTTATAATTTAGACAAGGAGGTCACATCTTTTATTCTAAGTGGGTAGCACTTCTTCAATCTTTCCTTACTGATGTGTGTTATAATATCTTCTGTGAGGTATTAGAGAGATGTTAGAGCATATGTAAACCCAATCTTTAAAAAAATTGAATTTCAAGTAACCTTTTCAGGTTTCTCAAGTGAAATTTCAAGTTTGTGCACCTAACAAAAAGCAAAACTTAATCTAGACACCCCCTACTTTGCAGTAAATGTCTTGCCCTTTAAAAAAAATTAAGTTTCTAGCACAAAATAAGCAGCGCTGAGATGCACCAAAGGATGAAAAAAGGTGAAAACAAAATGGAAATTGATACAATGTGCTTTAGCAAACTAGTTGTCATTCACTTAGGATTTACATCTCATTCAAAGTAGATATACAGCATATAGCCAAACATTGGATAGAGTAGGGAAAAGTTAAAACTCACGGCAATTTATTTTTAGTTATCTTTGTGCCATTGGAAAAATTTCCCTTAATTTACTGTTAGATGGACACTATGGGAATTAAGAGGAAATCTCGCACATTGAGGAGGCGTCACCTCCTAGACAGTTGTCCTAAGAACAGGTGTCCCCATTGGAAGATTTCCTCTTGTTCTGGGAACAACCCTATCATTTTGAATTTTCCAGTTGACAGTGATCACCAGTAGTTAAAGTACTTGAATGCATTTTTGAGATTTAATTTCTGTGAGTTTAGTGTCACTTTAACCACTTGCCGTCCGCCCGTAGTAAAAAAACGGACGGACGGCACTGCAGCATTTGCGGGTTGCCGTCTCCAGACGGCAATTTTTTTCTGCTCACGCGCGCCCTAGCGGGTTAAATTAGAGGAAGTAATTTTTTTTACTGTTTACATTTTAATATATGTATAAAATTAGACTTATTACTTTACTTTTTTCCCCATATATACTTCAAATTCAATATGTGCAAAAATGTTTCTTATAAATATTTTAGTTTTGTGAGTCTTATTTAGCAGATGTGGATACGTATTTCTTCTTGCCATAAAGAGGGGTTATTAATACTTGTCAAGTATTATTGTATTTCATGTGATGTTCTTTTCTTTACGATTACTTTTTTGTATTTTTGTTTCTTAATTTTTTTCCCCAGTGTTGAAAATTCAGTAAAATATCACTAATGCAGTCTTATCTGTAATTGTATACTTTAAGGCATGTAATTAAAAAAAAAAAACTAAAGTCAGACATTATGTTGGAATTTGAAAAATAACTCCAGTATGAGCTGAGGTATCTTTAGCAGCAACAGAAAAATAGGTTTAGTTCATTATAGCTGATCAGCTTTGTTCTTAGCTGTCAGCTGGAGCTCATAAAGCATGAATGGTTTTGTAATGCGTTAATGCTTAGCAGTAGATTATGAAATAATTGCAACAGAGGTTTAAAAGTAAATTTAGAATTGTTTATATATGTACAGTATGTGGACTTTTCAATGTTTTTCCAGATAATTATGTACAGTAAATAATATACATTGCCTTGACAAAAAAAAAAGTCACCACCTGGATTTAGCTAAGCAAATAGGTCAGAACCTTCAATTGGATAATAGGTCTAGGTTCAGCAACATTATGTGCCTAAAAAATGAGGTCTGTTGCTTACCTGAATATAACAAATGACAAGGTTTTTACATCAATAGATTGTTTTTTTTCACTGATGCCACGGGCATATTCCAAGATGACAATGACAGGCTTCATCAAGCTCAAATTGTGAAAGAGTGGTTCAGGGAGCACGAGAAATCATTTTCATACATGGATTGGCCACCTCAGAGTCCAGACCTTAAGCTCATTGAGAATCCTTGGGATGTGCTGGAGAAGACACGAAGTGGTCCGACTCTCCAATCATCACTACAAGGTGTTGGTGAAGAAAGGATGCCACAGTGAATACATGCTGTAATCAAAGCTGATTACAGCATGTATTTTGGACAGGCAGTGTAATATAATATAAACACACTGTATTTGTTATAAAAAATCCTGGTTCCTGTGTATAAAATGTATTTATATATGTACATAAACACAGACATATTTGTTGATCACATGTTCAGACTCTTCTTCCTACTTTGAAGTGCTCTGTTTTACCACTCTATTAGTAAAAGCAAGTGCATGAGTCTGCCGATGCATTGACAACAAGTTGTTACCCTATATGGCTGATATGCTTTCTCAATGGCTGTTTGTCAGTTAGTCCCAATTCACACTGGAGAAATTTGAAGTATGTTTCCAGAAACACTTGACACACAGGTTTCCATGTTATCCTATTGTGCCCATTCACATCTAAGCAATGTGTTGTGGCTCAATGTTTAGCTGGAGCTTCTTTGGGGCATGATTGTGCATCTTTGGCCCCAATAGATTTCAATTGGAGCATCTGAAAAATGCCTGAAAAACTTTGGCACCTAACAGCTGTCTCCTTCTAGTAACTATCTTTACATTGGCTTAAACAAAATGCTCAAACCTTAAAGGAGAACTATGGGGTCAGTGTTTTTCCCCATAGTTCTCCTTAGGGTAACGGGAGGACACAAACTAGCGTCCTCCCGTTACCCTAAGCTCAGTATACCGCGAGCTGTATACTGAGACGCCGCAGCCGGAGCGGATCCCGACGTAGATGACGGGATCCGCCCAGCTGCGTGAGTGACAGCTGGCTCTGCCTATCTAGAGGCAGAGCCAGCTGTACCCGCCCCCTCCCCCGTCCGTTCCGCCAGTCAGCGCTGGCAGATCGGAGCGGGGAGAGTGTAATCCAGCCCCTCCCCCTGTCACGGCAGAGAGCCGTGACAGGATCGAGAGGCGAGCGAACCCGGTATGTGTTCGCTCACCTCCCGATCTACTGAGCCGACCTGTGACAGTCTCATTGTCACAGGTCGGCTAGAACTATGAGGTGAGTGAAAAGCACTCACCTCATAGTTCTCCTTTAAAGTGTGCAATAAAGGCATGAATAACATATGTACAAAGCGCAAAACATATTTTGCAAAATACAAGCAAATACATTGATACGATAGTAGGCTGACGCAGCCAGTGGACTATACTCTGCTCTCTTAGCTTATCTTCAAACTACTCCATTTTGTTACATAAGCAAAAATATGGAAGGGCAGGCGTACAAAATGTGAAAGTCACATTCAGGACAAAGTGACAGGGTCCATTTAAAGCCCTGACCCAGTTTTACTCACCCACACAGCTCACTAAAAATAGCTATTCTCTCCAATTCAATGGAGTCAATATTTGTATGGAATACTTTTACTTTATCACTCTGAGATTAAAAATGATGTGAACAACGCACAGGATTTTTGTTTTAAACAGTAAGGAGTCAATTTAATCAAGTATTGCTATCTGCTCTTCGCTATACTTGCACAGTTTTACTCCACACCGTGGCCTCTATTTTACTGCCCATTCATAAAACGCAGGCTGCGGTGTGAACCCTGCAGTGTCCTATGGAGTTCTGTCTGCTTAACGCAGCAGAGACAACTGTTTCATTGGAGGAGAGCTAGGTCACATGACTTTGAGAGGGCACATGACTAAGCTATCTTTCCTATCTTTCCATCTTTTTATTTTCTTCTGCCACTCCATTCAGAAGAATTGCACTCCACTGGCTTCAGGACTTCAAAGCCAGTGGAGAGTCAATAATCTGAAGCAAAGTCCATATACCTTGTTGCACTCCTTACCGGTCTGTCCCAATAATAATGGGTTCTTGCAATGACGCAGCTCACAATGCAACAGTAGATAGAAAGATGTCATCAGCACTCTAATCCAGAGATTCACATTAGTGTAAATCCAATGTATTGACAAAAGTCATAAAGACCAGTCTTTATGATTTTTTGTCAATAAATTGGATTTACACTAATGTGAAAAAGTGTGACTTATTTTAAAACAGTGAGGTAGAGCGACCGTAAGGCCATACTGCTGCTTTATAAATGGATCCTTTACAGTTTATCATTTCCTTTAGATGTGAGCAGTACCTTATTCTTTTCCATGTTACTATGACATGCACAGTTCAATGATTTAAAGTCCTGCCTTCTTAATGCAGGAAGTGTTTACATGTCATCACTCTATGTCATCCTGCCTTGCACACTACAGAGTCACGCCTGAGCACACAAGATAATACAAATATAACCTCGGACAAATGTGATGATTCAGAATAATCAGATGGAGCTACACCGCAGCATTCCAAGATAATGTCCCCTGTAGAGGTTTTCTGAGATTGTGCTAAACCACATCAGACAGTTTGGTATTTTATATATTTGTGTATTTATATTTCCCTCTGGTTATTTGTTCAGACCTCATCTGTCAAATCCATATGTATAATCTTATGCCTTATTAAGGAATCTTTATATAAAAATGCAGCCACGGAAATGTTTATGTTGTAGGTTTTATTAGTATAAATTGTAGGTGTCCCAGTGGGTTTAATGTCCAACTCCAGGCACCTTGATTTTTTTCACTTTCTTACCCATTTGAGATTGTGTGCATCTGCCATATAATCAGTAAATGGTCTATTCACTAAGCTGCCGTAGGCAGCCGAGTGAATGACTGACCTGAAGTGAAGTGAGCCGAACACTGTTCGGCTATTCACTTTAGGCTGGTACGGCTGATTTCACATCGGCATGCTTCACCTGGCTTTGGGTCGGCCGAACATGCTCAGCATGTTCGGTTGACCCGAAGTGCAGGAGGAGTTCGACTCAGCCGATCCAACATCTGGATCGGCTGAGCTGAACCTCCGGCAGGCTACTCACTGTTGTTCGGCCTATGCTTATAGATGCCGAACAGCAGTGAGTGAATAGCCGAATGCCTCTCAGAGGGACCGAGCAAAACAGAAAAATAGTTAAAAACGTAAATAAAAGTAAATGACAGCTAGCTCCGCCCAACAGTTTTCTATTGTCCGGCGGTTCTGCTGCCGTCAAAAAAAAAAGAAAAGAAAAAAAACTCTCCTGGGCGCTCTGGGAGCCTCCCGCTCCCGGCCGCCCAGGAGAGAAACACTGATTTGTCTTCTTTTTCTTTTTTCTGACACGGAGCCGTATCAGAATAGAAAAAAATATATATATTTTTTGCCCATTGGAATGCATTGCTAGATTCCTATTGGCAATTTCAATAGTAAACAATAGTTTCAATAGTAAACTAGCATTGTACCCGCCCTCTGCTGATGGACCTGAGAACTGCAGCAGAGGGTACAATGCTTAAAAAAAAGCAACAGCAGTGTTTCTCTCCTTGGCGGCCGGGAGCGGGAGACTCCCGGAGCGCCAGGGAGAGTTTGCTGTTTGGAGATCAGTGTCCCTGGTTAGCAGGTAACCAGGGACGCTGATCTCTCTGAAAGTGGCTGGAGCCAGCCGTAAGATTTGGCTTTCAGCTCGGCCAGCTTCGGCTTTCAGCGAGCCGAGGCATATGCGTTCGGCTCGACTGAGCCGCTCGGCCACAATCGGGAGCTGTACGGGCTATAGTGAATAGCCCGTACAGCACCCCTTCGGTTCTACTGAACCGAAGGGGTCATGGGACCGAAGCTAGCCGAAGGATCGGCCGAAGCTACGGCTAGATCCTTCGGCAGCTTCGTGAATAGACCCCTAAGTGTTTCCTTTCTAGAAAAGTTTTTCCTAAGCCACAATGAGCTGCTGTCAAATGGTACAGCAGGAGCCATGCTATGACAGACACCAGGTCCATTGCTGTGCCTCCACTTCCTCTCCAATGCTTTGCTATTCACAAAGCACAGTCTGTAAGGACAATACACATTAACTATTGATTAACATCATGTTCTTACTTGACCTAGTGATCATGACTGGATCTTGATAAACAAAAACAATTGGTAATCACCATCAATGGCTTACGTTTAAAAAGTGTTTATAGCAAATAACTCAATTGCCCCTCCAAAAAAAGAAATTGCCACAAATATTAAAAAGTAAAAAATGCAATTACATTTACCTTTTGTTTATTGTGTATTAGACAATAGTAAACATTCTTAACATTGGGGAACATGCTTGTATGAATGCCCCAGTGTTGTGCACAAGTGAAAAAGCTGAAAGCGAGGAGCTAGAAAAGTATGAGTAGTGGATTATATAGTTGCTATGTCATAGTAAGACAAGTTTTATTGTGTTGCTATGTTAGTGATATTCCGTAATTATTCAAATGAATGCACTTGCAACAGGCCAAAAGTGAAACCGTTCTGGGGAAGTAGGGAAGCTGCCATTGATAACCTCTCCTTCTAAAAATACTGGTTCCCTGGCTGCCATGCTGATCCAGTGGCTTTCTCTAAGCTAAAATTGTATATTTTGCAGCATTCCAGGTATTTGCATTGGATCTCTTCTCCAGACTTCTCCATATTTTCAATTGATATCTCTTCAAATACCACACTTTCTGTCTCTGGGTGACTATGTTCACTTCTCCACTGTTTGAAAGAAGCCATGGTTGACACACAGGCTGGACTTTAAACATATCTGCCTTTATTCATCTTCATTACATGGGAGTTTATAGGATTAGCAGTTCACTGTGGTATGAAGTTGTTGCTGTCTGTTCAGCTGACAGGAAGTGAAAAAAACACTGCATTTCAGGAAAGATAAAAACGCAATTTCTCTGTACTTGCTAAAAAAGGTTCCTAGTCAGAAAATGCTAACCTAATGCAGCCACCACATCTAAGGATTGGTAAGCTGCAATATATTATTATTTTTCTTGGGTTTAGGTATCCTTTAAAGCTCTGACTTCATTCCGATTTAGTAATCCTTGTTCCATGTCAGTGTGTCAGAGTAATGAAACCAGAAATGACCGGGCAACTAACATTTTCAGAAGCAGGAAGGCAACAGATGCCTCCATATTTTTCTCAGTAGAGATTTCCTTAAATTACATTTACAGTCTGCTCTGTGAGTGCAATTTAGTAGAGCAGAATGTATGTGTTTCTGCCTTGCTGTAAACCAGAATTCTAATCAAGGCTTTTTTTATTTTTGGATATAATTGGCAAGGATTTTTTTATTTATAGTATTTTTTTAATTAGTACTATTTTCAAATACAAATGTATTGCAGGAAGGTAGTATACAAAATGTTTGTCCCCTTGGTGGAATTTCCCTTCACTTCCTGTCCCATTGGCATCCCGGGCATTGCTGTTGCGTGATGATCTTGATTCCCCTCATCTGGAGTTCCTTCTACATATATTGCTTTTTACAAGTTAGTAGTGGATTCCCAGAAGGAATATATGAAGTATGCCTTCCAAAAAGGGGAAACTAAGCTTTGCTCACAGTAATGACTCAGGCTGCAATATACAGTATGTCTTCAGTCTGGAGTTGTCCCCTGAAGTATTTCTTTTTCATCACAAGATGTCCTCAGTGTTCTGTGTTTAATGGCGCCCAGTGTCACTCAACTCTGAAGACTGAGCACATACTATGAATACAGGGCTTTGCGGCTCTGTGACCTGTGGAACATCACCAAAGTACTCCTCATTCATAGTGTATTGATGCATTGAGCCTAGCCCCAAAATGTAAACCAGAACCTAAATTCCCCTAATTCCATTAACTCTATCAGTTACATTTTCCAGTGCAATGCATAGAAAGGCAGTGTCATTTATCATACTTTATTATAGTGCATTATTCTAAAGCAACAAGTCAATGGTAATATGCAATAAATTGTGATCGGTTGCTATAGGTCACTGCATAATCCGAATGAATTGTGTGCTGTTTTATCAAATACACCCAATAATATCTTGCAGCTTTGGAAGATGATTAAAGGAGAACTATGAGGTGAGTGCTTTTCACTCACTTTTTTTTAGCAAATCCGTTTATTGAAAAGATATGCATAAATAGACATAAGTAATGCAGTGACAGTAATGACAAGAATTACGACACTAGTTACAAGATGTATGTCATACGAGAGAAAAACAAAGTAATTGGTTAATTAAATAGAACTTATATGTACAAGTCATATTATTATATCTCAAGTAGGGATCAGACCCAGAGATGAGTCTCAAAGTTATGATAGAAACGGATGAAATAAAACAATTCTATAACCAGAATAATGAAATATTAAAATAGCATTAAAACAGTTCTCATATTTGAGAGAGGACAATGCTTCAGAGGTATTTGGGTGTAATAGGTCTAAGTCGCTTAGGTTGGTTACGGGGGAGAGGTCCCCCGGTGTGTCAGTGGTCGGCCTGTGGTGGTCAAAATAAATGAGTTCAGGTCAGATTTGTGGTTAACAGACAAGTCTTTGTGAATGAAGTCATCCCAGTCCGATATGTCACGTTTGTGTTCAGTATTCTGGGAAGAAATATCTAGCAAATCCATGGAAAAGAGTTTGAAAAGGACAGGTTTTAGGTCAGATCAATAAGGCGGGTTTTTTTTAATCCAGTTCTGGAGGATGCATTTTTTTGCTCCTAGTATACAAAGGTGTTCCCAGCGGAGCAAGGTGGAGTGGGCTGGGCAGTTGTCTTTAGCAGTGTCATGGAATAAGCATAACAGTGGGAGGAGGTTGCGGGTAATGGCAGTGATAGAGAGCATATATAACAGCGTATAGTTCCAAAAGGACATAATTTTTTGGCATTCCCAGAAAAGGTGATTTAGGTCAGATCTTGGTGCATCACATTTGGGGCATGCAGTTATTGTGGTGGAGTTTGCGGGGTTAGGAAGGAAATTAAAGGCACAGTAGGCTCTGTTCATCAATTTAAATTGCATTTCTCTCCATAGTTCGCTGGGGGTGACTTTACGGATTTGATGCCAGCTTTTAAGAAGCATTGCGTGGATTTCGTTCAGAGGTAGATTCAGGAAAAGAGCCCATTGCAAAATGTGGCTGGGGTGGGGGGCATTGTCCCTAGTGGTCAGATCCCTAAGTATATTGTATAGGTGGGATAGAGTTAATTTTGAAGGGGAGGATTGGGTAAGACGAGTGAAGGGGATAGGTGGGGCGCGGACGAAAGAGGGGGGGAGATTGTGTTCAATAAAGTGGCTGATTTGATAGTATTGCAAGAGCTGGGATGAGGGTATAGAATAGTCTCGCTGCAGGATATGAAACGGGGTGCTAGTGCCCCGTAGTGTTAGGAAGTGGTGTAGAAGGGATAGCCCTCTCTCCTCCCATAGTTTAAATGGTTGAGATGATGCCCCTTGTGGGAAACCTAGGGAAGACGTCACCAGCTTGAGGGGGGACATGTCCCGGAATCCACAGGAGTTTACGTGTTTCTCTCCATGTGGTAATTGTGTCCCTGAAGAGGATGTTGTGTTTAATGATCGCAGGGAGTAATGGGAGTGGCGTGTGTAAAGCCCCTGACAAGGACCAAGGGGAGATAGCTGCCTGTTCTAGTGTGTGGTTTGAGTATATGGAGGAGCTGTGTAGCCAGTCCCACACATGCCTGAAGAGACATGACAAGTTGTACATCCTCATGTTGGGTACATTTATCCCCAACTGTGAAGTGTGTTTATAGAGTTTATGGGTGGTCATGCGGTGTTTTTTACCCTTCCAAATGAAGTTAAGGAAGGCACTTGTTAGAGATTTGATGTCTTTGTGTTGAAAAAGGATTGGCAGTATTTGCATGGGATATAGGAGACAAGGGAAGCTTATCATTCTGATGAGGTGACCCCTTCCTAGAAGGGATAATGGTAGATCTTTCCACTTCTGCAGGTCTTGTGTTATCGATTTTATAAGGGGAGAGATGTTTAAGGGATATAGATTAGTGGCCGAGGTCGGGATATGGATACCCATGTATTTGTGATGTGGTGGGTCTGTAAATGTAGTCCGAACTTCTTAATCCAATGAGAGTCAGTGCTAGGGCAGGGTCTATCATCAGCAAACATCGCAATTTTGAACTCCTCAGTGCCTATTTGAATACCGGAAAATGTGTCGGAGGATGCAAGGAAAGATCTTTGAGATCGAGTCCGCATCCTGTCGGACAATGCCCCCGAATCTAATAATCGGGTAATGTCTGGGGAGGGTCGCTGTCCTTTAACCAGATTGGCTAGTAGCCTACCTGATTTGTTGCCGTATTTAAAGAAAGTCAAATCGGTGGCTGATCTAATTTGTCTATGGAGAAGTTGCAACCAGTGGTCACACTGTTGCTTCGCTAATAACCATTGGGAACGGTTTGTATCTGAGTGGTTATTTTTAAAGAGGAAATATGATTTTCTAACCGCAAGGCAAGCCACCTTGTACTCATGTTTTGCCAATTTCTTTTTTACAGCCGCATAGGCCAAGATCCTGCTTCGTAACACAGTGTAACGCCCCTAACTGCTCTGTCAGGATCTCAACGGCAGAGGCTTGTAACATCAACTGTGGGGCTAGTATGGGAGTAGGTTAATCCTGTTAATGGTCACATCAGACTGAACTCCAGGCGTCGCTCTCAATCTTAAACGGAGAGTTTGGAGTTGCTAGCATCATCCACCATTATTTTAGAACAAGAAATTAACTAATTAGTTCACTAAGATTATGGGGCAGAGAACATTAAGTAATGGCCAGGATTAAGTTGTATGTATGTTCAGTAACAATGATATGGCAATGTGTCCAGGGCAATGATGATAAATCATGCAGTAATCAGCAGTATTTAAGAGCAGAGCAAAATTTTTCATCCAAACATAGGTATGTGGGAAATCTCCACACCACAGGAGGAGTAGAGCAGATCAGGATACCACAATCGGTGCATGGTCTGAGATGATCATATCCTCAATACTAACTGACTCTATTTTGTGGCTGGTGGAGGTTGCTGCAAGGAAAAGGTCAATTCTAGAAAGACTATGGTGGACGTGGGAATAATGAGTGAAGTCTCTTCCCAGGGGATGGTACTAGTGCCACGTATCCGCCAAAACAGAGGCACAGTTTTTGTCCTGTTGGGACCCATCAGATCGAGACCCATCGGCTCGGCGTTGGTCCTCGGGAGGAGAGGGGATCGCATTGAAGTCCCCTCCAACCAGAAACACGGCATCTGGGTGTTGAGCATTGGCTTTGCTGAGGAGGAGCTCGCAGAAGGATTTATTGTCCGAATTAGGTCCATAAACATTGAGAAGATCTAGTTGTCGGGAGCCTATACGTAGAGAAAGAAGAGACCACCTCCCCTCTTTGGTGTCATGTTGATGTTGAAGGACATCGTGTGGGAGATGTTTGCCAATAAGCGTGAGTACCCCTGTTTTTCTTCCAGCTGCAGATGCTCCATAGATAGATACAACCCAAGAGTTCTTAAGGCAGTGAAAGTCTTTGTTAGAAAGGTGAGTTTCTTGCAGAAGGGCGATGTCGGCCTGCAGTTTTTTAAGGTGGCGTAAGATTTTAGACCTTTTGTGGGGTGACCTTAGACCTTTTACATTCCAAGAGATTATCTTCAGGGGGGGGGGGGCCCCATTGGATGGGGGTAATGGTAGGAAACCACGAAGATTGTAATGTGTATCGTGTAGAGATGTGAGTGCTAGGTGTCCCAGTGCCCCTAGTCTCACCGTCAGAAGCAAGTCCCGCAGTAACAGAAATGGTAAATACAGTGTCAGCGAGAGATCTGAGAACAATATTGGCAGGGGCACCCCGTGCTGAATCCCCTTTAGCCATAAGTAGTAGGTATTCTGGTCTAGTAAATAAAAAACAGGACGTAGTGAGAAACAGTAACCTGCAAGTAGCAGTAACATGCCGAAGCTCAGAGTGACTTTTTCCTGAAGGATTGCATTCGGCTCGTAGGAGGTCCGACGCTCCCCCAGCAAGTAGGGGGCATCATGGGCATCTGACATTTGAAAATCTGCAAACCGTGAGGTAAACAGACACCATAAAATGTGATCTTCCCGTCCCGCCAGATGAATGCTGGATGTAGTGGTTCACCAAATTATCTCTTCTTCCGAGGGGGGCTCTTGATAGGCGAGGAAGAACAGGCGTCCACCATGTTCTGGACGAATATCCGTGCTTTTTCTGGAGAAGAGAAGGATACGTTGCCGTCCGGGCCTGTGACGCGTAATACAGCAGGATATGTCAGTGCAAAACTTGATTCTTTGGCTTACCAAGGACTGACAAACTTCTTGGAAAGCCCTCCTGCGTTTGGGGAGGTCAGCAGAATAGTCCGCAAATAGAAGGAGTTTGTGTGCCCCCTAGCTACCAGATTCCTCTGTGACCGATAAGCCTGGAATATCTGGTGCATGTCAGCAAAATTTAAATAGCGCACTATGACCGGTCTCAGTCTGTTGTCATGTCTCGGCGCACCCAGCCTGTGACCTCGTTCTACTGCGCAAGGGTGGGAGAATCCCAGCGCTCTGGGAATGGCTTCTGTGCAGAATGGGAGAAGGTCACCCGGTTTCACCGATTCAGATAGGCCGATAACTCACAGGTTATTTTCGGCGAGACCTGTTCCCTAGATCATCTAACTTCTCTGAAACCATTAGCAGCTTGTGAGAGGCAGCTTTTATGAATGTATCTTTATCAGCCATGTCACATTCTAAGCCACCTATACGTTGTTCAGCAGAGGACAGCCTTTTGCCTCGAGAATCCAGGGCAGAGGAGATGGTGCCCAGATGCAGATTTATGGCTTCAGGCACAATGTTTGATATGTCTGTTTTTAAATGTGAGGCTACTTCAGAGGCTAGTTTGGTGTAATCAATAGTGCAGAGGGGTTGTGAGGTTTGCATCTCACCTTCAGAATCCTCGTCGGCACTGTGAGCCGTTGCAGCCATCGGCGCCATCTTGGATTGATTTTGGACTCCCTCCAAGTTTTCGGTCAGCGATCGTCTGGCGTTCTGTGGGCGAGAGACAAATTTGTCCATGTCGGGCAGCGGGGGTGAGCGGACCGAGCAGCAGTAGTGGGACATAGAGCGGTGAGGTGGTGAGGCAGAAACTGTTAGTCAGCAGGACGGAGCGATCGAGGCAGCCGCGATCACATCAGGCGCCAGAACCTGAAGTCTTTTTTTTTTTTAAATATAATTTGGTGCTCTTCTAGTTTACATCTATGTATGATTCAGAGCCATGCTTGGTATTTGATAGACTATCCATGGTGCTGAAAATGCCACTAGTTCCAGCCAAATATTTTAGTTTTAGTTTTTAGTGAAATCCACAGTATTGTGCTGCAATGCACAGCCTCCAGGAGGTGTGTTGGGTACCATTAAAATGAATGGCAACAAAGGGCACCTAGCGCATGGTAATGAATGCAAGATACGCTGTGTGCTAGCGTGCATTAAATTCATGGTATTGTTTTATTAACACACCGCTATGGTGTGAATTCACCCTTAGTGAAGTTAGCCCCTTTACAACAGGGTAATGCACATACAGAATGCAGCAGCATGATGGGTGAGCTGCAACATATGCATTGTTGCTCTACCGCATCCGCAATCAGCAGCCCCAGAAATGTGACCACGCTGTCACCGACAGCTCATGGTCAACTACTGATGTTTGGAAGCCAGGAACACAGGCACCTGATTACTTCATCACTGTGTACCCACCAGTCACAATGAATGAATGAACAGGATCCCCTTCCTGGTGGGCTCCGACGCCACGGACCATTTCAAGGGCTGAGCCTCAATGGCAGCTAGAGGTTAAGGGTGATTGTGCAGCAATTGTGCAATGAGATTGTAACATGCATAATTAGCTAAATGGTCAACATACACTGCAATTTTGTAGGTAATTTTAACCACTTTCAATTAGCTTCTACTTGCAAAAAACAACCAAACTGCTCATTAGATTTGAGATTATTTTACAGTTTCAATACAAACGATTGATAGTAGGTTGTGTTAATCCATTTGGCTGTTAATACAATAAAAATCTGATTTAAATTTCCTATAAATGATTATGTGTGTCTGTAGGAAGCATTAATACCTTTAAGGCTCTGACATACTTCATTATAACCAGATCAAAAAGAAGACCTTCATTCAAAAAAATACTCCTTTTAGCAAAGAAATCCTAATGATCATCTATCCCCCTACATAAGCAGTGCACACTGTGAAAACCTGTACAGAGCTGTGGTTTGATTGCTTGTTATAGGCAGGTATTAGTTTAATATTCTGGAACGTTCATCATGGCATGTTCTGAGCCTCATCATTACAATACTCTTCAATGATAATGGACACGCTATGACAGTTTGAACTGCAGTGGACTTACCAGAGAACACTAGACAGAAAAGCATTAGACTGTATGGACTGACCCTGTTTTGTATCAGATATTAAAGCCCAATGACATTAGGCATTCAAGGGAATAATACATCGACATCAGCAAATTGAACATTTAACAACTCCTGATTACAACACATTAGTTCTGGTACAGTAAGCTGCGGGCCCACTTAAGGCATGCTCAGTAGTGCTGATAACATTCTAAAATGACACACAATAATATTGGTTGAAGACCACTTAAGCATGCCTTAAAGAGGAAGGAGGGGGAGTGGAATCTACTGCAGGTATGAAGTGCAGGCACCTATAACTACCTGCATATTTCTAGAGCAGCCTCCTAAACTTTCCTGCCATTCCAGAATTTCAGGCAACGCTGTGGCACTTCCTGAATTTTTGCTCTCAGTCTCAGGCATTTTCAGAAGGAGGTCAGGAAGAGCATTTATGTGTCAATAAATTTCCTTTTACAAAATGGACAACCAAGAATACGTACTGTAGGGGAAAAAAGCATCCAAATCAGCAGTTATTAACATTTTGTGAGCCTGTGGAAGATTCTGTTATTTGACTGAATTGGAACATTGTGAAATGGTCAGCTGCTTGCAGTCTTGTCACTTGCAGCCAATGTAGGTGGATAGCTGGAGCCTAGTCTGCACATGTGGATAGCTGCTAACTTGCAAAAAACATATTTCATTGTTTTGACCAATCATTGGTATATGAACTCATGGAGGCAAGTAATTAATCAATGGGGGTGTAGCTTTATCGCTTTAGAACATGCAATGGAAAGGAAATGTTGTGTAATAAGTCTGGAAGTAACAGATTGGGACCGTGCCAAGGCTGCAGATAATAATAAATGAATCACCTGCCATATTTTGCACTTTATTATAGCTTATAGTTAACAATAATTAGTACAATAGCATTAGCTCTGAAAATGTTTGAGGGCTCTGAAAATGTTTTATATGACTTCTTTCTTTGGATATGTGGTTACTTTCTTTGGATATGTGGAGAGGTGGAAGGGAGTTAGGATAATCAGTAGATTACAGCCCCACAAGCTTTTCTCAAAGAGCACATTATCTCCTTATTTCATTGTGACCAGTTACCTCTATCTGTATCACTGTAAGTTCAGCCCTCTCCTTTCACCTCTATGTC
>NW_017307580.1:537462-539779 GCF_000935625.1 Nanorana parkeri | reverse complement strand
CATTCCGCATAACACTATATCTACTGCCCTCCAAATACTGAGATCACTTTGTATCCTGCCCCTTACCTGTGTCACAAAATGTTCTCTCCCCCTCCTACTTGGATTACTATATCTCCTGCCCTCCACCTGCTAAGATCACTATACCTTCTGCCCTCTTCCAGCCTGGATCACTAGATCTCCTGCCCTCCACCCTTCTGGATCTCTATATCGCCTGATCAACTCCTGCCTGGATCTTTCTATCTCCTGCCCTTCACCTGCTGAGAGTAGTATGTGTCCTGCTTTACCTGTGTCACACTATGTCCTGCCCCCTTCTTGCCTGGATCACTCTATCTCCTGCCCTCCACTAGCTAAGATCACTCTGTGTCCTGTCCTTTATGTTGGTTACAATATATTCTGCCCTCCTCCTGCCTAAATCTCGATATCTCTTGTCCTCCTCCTCCCTAGATCTATATATCTTCAGCCCTCCACCAGCTGTGATCACTAAATATCTGTTCTTTCCACTTGTGACAATATTTCCTTAAACTCTCCCGCCCCCAAATATCTTTATCTCCCACGATCTCTTCCATCCTGGATCTCTCTATCTCATGACCTCCACTTGCTGAGATCACTATGTGTCCTCATTGTATGTGTCACAATATGTCTGTCTTCCCTCTGCCTGGATCACTGTACATTCTGTCCTCCATCTCTATCACTATGTATCTTTCTCTCCACCTGCTTGTATCACTATGTGGCAGCCTCTCCCTTGTTTTATAGTATGCCCTGCCTAGATCACAATAAATCCTGCCTTTATGTGCTTGATCTGCCCCATGAGCTACACATGCTTATCTTCTGTTTGCTCCTTCACAACTTAGGTTTGATTGGTAGCAGTGATAAAAACAACCCCTGTATGAACCTCCGTTATGTTTTGAAGCTTACACAAAGCTGAGGCCTCTCTCCTTGCTTCCATGTGACAGCATTGGGTGCCTGAACAGCCAATCATCAAGCACCATTGCTGTCACATGGGGAGAATGGGTAGTGAGAGTCACATGCTTGCTTCCTTTGAGCCCCATGAGTGTTGGGGGCTCAAAGGAAAGGTGAGTATGTGCTGCTTGTGGGGTTACTACTAAACGAAACCTTTTGCTTATCTTCGCAAGGGTAAAGCACAGGTTCACTTAGTGCCAAAAGTATCTGTGCTGAATGCTACCCTTCCGGTCCCAAAAAGCCAGTTCTGAATCCACTTTTTTTTTTTATTATTATATGTTAGAAAGTGGTTGTTCTATCACTTTTGCATTTTTCTGTAAACCATTATAGTAAAAGTTTAGCCTGCCTTTTAAACCTAGCTAAAAATGTGTGACTTATGAATATAGTTGCACTGAATATTTGAACATGGTTTATACATTGACACAACAGATAGTAAAGAAACAGATAATACACAGACAGATGAAGCAATGTGATGAAGTATAAATTCCCTTTATTATTGTTAAGTAAACTCACAATAAACACACTGCCAGTAAAATGTTTGCTGCTTTTTATGTACTCTAAAATGTGACATTAATTTTATTTCTTCCAAGTTGTAACCTTTTAATAATGCAATCAATTTAATGTAGATTCATGATTTTGTTTTGTTTAAGCAGCTGTAAAATGCATATGATACTACAAAAGCACACAGCGTGATCTGATATTACTAAATTATAGTGCAGAGACTTTGCCAATGATGCTATTAAGAATATTTATTAAAGCGAGCCAGGTCTGCAAGCGAGGTTTGATTTTCCAAAAAAAAACTTTGTATTCTTATTTATCCTTTGGTAACTACATTTTATCTTTTTTTTCTGATTGGAATATAGCAGGGATCACTAAATTGTGGCCTGCAATGCGACATGGACCAAGTGACTGTTCTGCCTGGCCCATGATCATGCACCTGCGCTGGGTTATGTCTGGCCGGCTGACAGGATATGCCATCCTCAGAGATTCTCCAAGGCCGGTATATCCACTGCCAGGCAGCCATAACCCTGCACAGGTTCCGCACCCTCCTCTGCAGTCATTAGTGGCTAGGACGGCCAACCCCCTAACAACCAATTATGTCAACTGCCCCTGCCTCTGCAGTCATTGGTTGCTAGCACCGCAGGCGCCATACCAACCAATTACGTCACATGCATGCTCCACTCTAGCATCATAGGAGAATGGAAGAGAACAATTTTCTGTCCAGTCCTGCAGCCTGCTCCGTTTCCTGACTCCCACCCTCTGTCTGCTGAGGAAAGGTATGAAAGCACTTTTATGTGGACAACCAATGTAAAAGGGCACTCTCAGCTGTCCCCGTTAGAGCGCACCCTCCCCCCCC
>NW_017307580.1:512113-537412 GCF_000935625.1 Nanorana parkeri | reverse complement strand
CCCCGTTAGAGCGCCCCCCCCCCCCCCCCCTTACATTTGCCCCCATTACATTAGTTGTGGCCTCTCAGATAAAGTCCAGGGAAGGTGAGTATGTAAGAGGCCCACACCAATTTTTACAGTGTTCAAAACATTTATTGCATCATAGAGATCCAAACTAACAATGGATTTCAGCAGCTAAAAATGAAGCCTCTTCATTATGTTGATGAAGACTTTCATTGCAGAATCCAGTTAGTGAAAGAGGACTAAGTTGTAATAATAAATTCTGAAATAAAGTATCTGTTGGGAACACACTCATTGTTTAAAAGGCTAAAAGCTTCAAACCACTAACTGCTGAAACATCATTGACCCTGTGTAAGTTCTGGCACCAGCTTACACAGGGTTTGACTACCAGATGGAGCAGCTTGGCAGCACAGTAAAAATTACTATAAATGGGTCGGGGGTGAAATAGTAAAATACTCTTTAAAGAAACCCTGTTGCCCAACCATTAATTTCAACAACAATCTACCCATAAGATTACATGTGCATTTTTTTTTAATAATTCTTTATTTTGGAAAAGAAAAAACAGGTTCATCCATACAATAGCATAGCATTTCGATGCATATTATACAATAATCCTTGTATATAAAAGAATCGGCAAAGCTGATACGCAATAAGTATTTGTCTTGACTCGAATCTGAGCCGTAGGTCTAGGGTATACCGCCATTATCCATGCCATCATCATCTCGCCCAGACCCATCACTCTCAACACTGACAAACAAGACAAACACAACAAAAACTAACGGTGTATCTACCCCAAACTATACCCACCCTGGGGAATTATCCCAAATGATGGGAGAACCTAAGTGGGAATGTGGCTAAACTAAGCAGGGTTCCACTCAACCCCCCCCCCGCTCCAAGCCAGGATTAAATAGAGTGATGAGACACTCACAATATGTAACTTGGGCTGGGGTCCCACTCTGCAGGCACAGGCCCATCCCGCCCCTACGGAAGTCTTGCGGGGTGTTGGTTAGTGGCTCCATCTCAGGAGATGGGGGTGGGGAGGTGTGGGACGTGGACGGCGATCGACGTGTGTCCGACCCCGGCCGCGCACCACTACTCGAGGCCGCAGCTTTCTTGAGGCCTACCTCTGTGCTCGTCTGTCCCGCGGGTGAGAAGAACGCCTTCAACTTGCCTGGCGCTTGCGGTTTGGGTGTCTCGGGCGCCTTCTTCTGCCAGGTTTTGCTCATCTTTTGGGGTCTTGTGGTGCTGTGAATCGTCCTGGCAAAGGAGCGGTGCGGGAGAGACGGAGAAGAAACGTGCTCACTCCGCCATAGCTAGGACACGCCCCCTACATGTGCATTTTAACACATTCTATGCATGTTAATTACTTGTATAAGCCTCTCTTGTGTAGATGTCTAAAAGCCCTGAGACTTCTTCTGGGGGCAGTTATCTTATATGTGATGTCAAAGGCCCCAGCAGACTCAAGTGCTACATTAAAGGTTATGTCGGGAGGGGAGGGGTGGAGGAGCTGGACCAGCATATAAGTAATTAGACACTTCCAAAAGAGGAGAGAGCTTTAAAATGCAAGGAGAGAGGAGGCTGTGCTCGGGCATCGACTATTATTTTAATAGTCAACTTTTATAGCAAGTTCAAAGGCAAATTGCAAGTGAATAAAAGATAATTTATGGAATGGAAACATTATGTTAGTAAGCATTTAAAATACTTGTGTTTCTATCTGCATTTTTTTATATGTTGGTGACAGGGTCTCTTAGGGCACCACCTAACCTAACGTCTGCCACAGTGCACCAGGGATGAAATACTATCTTATAATCTGATTTTCTATAGGAAAACTCCAGGCTTTGGTAAGAAGTAACATGTAATAATGTAATAACCACTGAAAGTCAATATTATGGTAAATTTCTAGCTATTTGTAGCATTTAAATTATTTCAAGTTTTCTTTTTAAACCTTCAATAATGATATGCAAATTAAGCTGCTTTCATTTACTCTCACATTGCTGTTCTGTGGCAATAAACATCCCTTCTGTGTATGACTCACCATGTAGTTTCAAACACTAACAAGTTACGCATACACAGGTATGCTGAGGGGATTTGCGACACAATCACCCAATCAGCATCAGAGGATCATGTAAGCCAAGAAATTATCTCTGCAATAATTTCCTGGGAGGACAATCTGCACACATGATGAAGTATTATCTGTCTACTGTGCTGGCAATGCATATGATAAACAATTTATCATTTGATTGCCCATAAATTTAATAATTCCTAATAATCCTCTTTTTGAAAACAATCTTTAGACATTACAAAAAATTGATTTGGCCAAATGTCATTTCATTTTCCATCAGGATTCATTGTTCCTTTTTGACGAAAATAGTTACTGACCAAATTGCGCATTTAGTGCAACTGATGCAGTACATGTATGGCCAGCGGAGCATAATAACAAAAAGTCATACTTGTGCCATGTGTGCAGCCTCCCCACCCAGAAAATATGTAGTACTTTTTTGGAAATAAGGACTGCTACATAACCATGCCATAATACACTGGCATCCTATTCACTTGTGTTGGAATCAAAGGCAGAATAAAGCATTATTAGCGCCCTCCTCCTCACAAGGATTTTCGTACCAATGCATGCATTAAAACTGGGCATATCCTCAACATCCTTTTTGTTTTGTTCCACATTATTTATGTCAGGAAAGCAGTTAATGAGGATCCAGCTGACAGTCACAGCTGCTCCTCTGCTGGCAGGATGGCATATGCTAATGTGGTGTGAAGCTAGGAACAATCTGAGGGCAAACTTAATGCACTTGGCAACCACAATCTAGAAAAGGACATCCAGGGAAAGTCACCCTTCTATACATTTTATATGGAACTTTCATAGTAGGTAAAATAATTCACTGTAGGTGTCTTGGGATAGATCTTGGTTTCTTAAACTAAATGTTAGTTTCCTTAGATATTGATAGAATGTAACCTGTGTTCCTAATTCTTACTATGTTTTGTTTGTTACAGATGGGCCAGTAACAGTCGGTATGAGTTTGGATATTGCCAGCATTGACACAATATCAGAAATTAACATGGTGAGCTGACCAGACTGGTATGATTAAAGTCAGCCATTTGACAGAAAGGATTTTTAAGTGACACTTTAATGGTTGGGGGTCAATATATATACATATGCAGCAGAATAGAGAATCTTGCAACAATAGTACTATATATCCATACCTGAGATTAATCTGTAATTGAAAAATCAAACCTTGCTTGCGTGTTATTACTTTTACTGGTTTCACCACTTCATCACTACTTGTCTGACTTGCTGATATTGTGTTTTAGATTTGTTTATGTTGCTTGAAAATTACCTGAAACTGTTGCCAGTCTGTACATGTTCTGCTGAATTTTAGTAAATCTACACTATGCTCTGCAAACATTCTTATTGTGGCTTCTTATATGATTGAGCCTTTTGGACGAGGCTCTGTTTGCAGACACTAAACTAATGCTAAAGGAGAACTATGGGGTTAAGGCTTTTCCCCATAGTTCTCCTTAGGGTAACGGGAGGACACAAACTAGCGCCCTCCCGTCACCCTAAGCCCAGTATACCGCAAGCTACAGCTCGCGGTATACTGAGACGCCGCAGCTGAAGCGGATCCCGAAAATTATGTCTGGATCCGCCCAGCTGCGTGAGTGACAGCCTGCTCTGCCTATCTAGAGACAGAGCCAGCTGTACCCGCCCCCTCCCCTGTCACGGCAGAGAGCTGTGACAGGATCGAGAGGTGAGCGAACGCCGGTATGTGTTCGCTCACAGTCTCATTGTCATATATATATTTCTAAAAGAGTCGCCACACACCTGCTTTCTTTGGAACATGTGCATGTACAAACTGAACACAACCTGCCCTTCCTCAAGTTCACAGCTGTCTATCTATATGTCTATCTATCTATCTATCTATCTATCTATCTATCTATCTATCTATCTATCTATCTATCTATCTATCTATCTATCTATCCACTATCAATCTTTTAATATCTTTGTTATCATCTATCTATCTATCATCTATCTATCTATCTATCATCTATCTATCTATCATCTATCATCTATCTATCTATCTATCATCTATCTATCTATCTATCTATCTATCTATCTATCTATCTATCTATCTATCTATCTATCTATCCACACACACACTTTTAATATCTTTGTTTCATAAATAAACATTTATTATCACAAATAATTCACAGAGTTATGGGTTATCTAAAGAGACAGCACAGGAGAAGCCCCTTCCCTTCAGGTTTGTTGTGCCTGATTGAATTCTCTGGCATAGCCATATTGAAGGTGGGCAAGAAATACTGATCTGACTGTGTTTTGCATTTCTATGTTATTAGCGCGTATGCCTAAGTAGGGTACACATGGAGTGAATTCCCGCAGAATCAGCAGGGATCGGTCAAAATTTGCTCCGTGTGTACCATATTTCATAGGCAGAAGTCAATCATTAGATTGACTTTTGCCGAAGGAACATGTTGGAAATCCTTTGGCCGAATGGTGCCTACAAGCAATCAGCTACAAGCACTCTTTGAGTAATCTTGACAGCCCCTGCCGTCCACTGTCAGAATACAAACTGTCAGAATACAAAGTTCACAGTGGGAGATTCGTCCATAAATGCTGTAATCTTTTATATGTTCTCCGCTCAGCCTGCAGGTTGAATTAAGTAAATATAAGCATGTCTCCCTGGCTTGAGCTTGTTGCTTTGTACTATCTAGAGAATTCTTTACTTAAAATTTTACATTGCATAATGTCTTACAAATGCCTTTTTTAAAAAAAAGGATTACACAGCGACCATCTTCCTGAGGCAGCGCTGGACAGATGAAAGACTTATCTTCGAAGGAAACAAGAGCCTAAGTTTAGATGGCCGTCTGGTGGAATTATTGTGGGTCCCTGATACATTTATAGTGGACTCCAAAAAGTCATTTCTTCATGACATCACTGTGGAAAACCGCCTCATCCGGATTTACCCCAATGGGACTGTTCTTTATGCTTTAAGGTACACACTTTGCAGTAATACTTAGTAAACTCGCCTGTACATATCAGCATTAGTGATCAGAAAATTTGCTTGGGTTCCATTCACAGGATGTTCAGCAAACAAGTCATAAAATCTGCAAATTGCAAACATGAATGCAAATCTATAGAAGTCAACAAGGGGAGCCAATAGGCAAGGGACTAGGCGACATGCACCAATGCAAAGAAAACCCATGATGTGATGAATTATAATTATTGCTCCTGTGTCCGTCCACCCCTAAGCATGTTACAGCCAGAAAGCACTAAGCTCAAAACAGGCTTTTCAATGTAATAATGTGATGGATGGAGAGTAGACAAAACGCAGAGTATGTGAATATATACTGCAGGTTTGCATATTATCTCCCCTCTCATTACAAGGCAAGTAAGAAGAAGTGTTACAACTGTAGGTTATTTTAGTGAGATTAATGGCTCATCATTTGAAACCATTATACATGACGCAGATTCTGTACAATATGAAGAATAGCCGACTATTTCCAGACATGTGACAGATTTGATAAGGTAAGACGGGGAACTGAGATAATGTAAATGTTATTTATTACACATTGTATTCAGGCTGATGAATATCCATTGTGCCCAATTATATATTGAAATGGGCTTATCTGCAGCAGTTTGCAGGTGACAAAGTGATGGAATGTCAGGACTGTAAGGACATTTGTCACTCAAAACAATAACAAGCAATAGTAGAAACACATGAAGAGCCTTTATTTCAGTACAAGTCCCTGGGCAAATGATAGAAAAAGTGCTTTTTGTTTCTGATTGAGTAGGGAAGGGGTAGAAACTCTGAGGGGCCATTCATTGTGAAAGGCACCCTAACACATTGTAAAGGAGAGCACAATGCATGGCGGTGCAACACAATGCACCACAATGCAAATGGCATATTTTGTGGGGCAATATGTTTTAAAAAAAGGATCATGTAAATGTTTTTGTTTATTATGGTGCATTGGCAGCCCATTCACAATGAATAGGCTGCCTTAATGCAATGTATGTTAATAAATACCATAATGTGTGTTAACATGTGTGCATTAACACACCGCAATGGAACGCTTAGGGCCAATTGACACTAGGCGTATGCTAAAATGATCAATTTTGATGTGTGGACTTGTGTCCATTGTTTGCTGGTGGTGCATTGCTTTCTTAAAACACAAGGCACCGCTGCTTAATATTTTGTATTACTTTATTGGAATGTTAAAGTGACACATTATTCATTCCTTTGCGGTGCAAAAATCAACAGTGAATTCAGTTAAGGTCTGGAGCGTTTAGCAAAAATGCAGCATATCTGCATTTTCCTTGATGCACTGCAACCCACATGTGTAGTGTGAACAGGACACATGTGCTCTTGTGGTGACTGGTATTGATCAGTTCAGAAAAATTCCAGGCACTGCATATGATGTGAACAGGCCCTTAAGTGAAAATAGGCCCTCAGGAGGTTTTGTTTTGCTCTTTTGTCCCTGCTATGATCACATCTGAGAGTCACAGAGGAAGTCAATGCTGGAAGATCAGATAGCTATATAACACCCAGCAGCTCTGATTGAGCTCAGGGTGGGGTAGTATTTTTAATTCAGGGCTACCAGCCCAACATATATTATTTGTAATGGCCCAGGAGGGAAATGCCCTCCTGCCCTCTAGCCTCATCCTCCCCTTCACCTCTGTCAGCTATTTTGTAGCAGCTGTGTTCCCTCTGTTGATTTCCCCTTATGTCTTGAAGACATGGAAGATCTAAGCACCACCCACCGGAGAGGTTTATATTAAAGTGCATTTATAGTCAACTTGTTTTTATTTAATTTTGAATAGAGCAAGGAAGAATTAGAACCCCTGTCAGTTTTCCCTTGCTGTTTGTGTCCCTATTGCAAAGGGTTTACCCTCTCTATTTGTTCTGGTGGCCATTGTAACTGGGACTCAAAGTTAGCAGAAATCCAAAAATTTGAGTTGTAATCAAAACATCAATAGGAAAGAAGTCTTTTGATGGGAAATCAATTTAGAGATAATTCCTCCCATTACCACTGTGTCTATGGCACAGGAAATGATGGGAAATCTCCCAAACCCCCCCAACAGGACATAAACAGCAAAAATAGATTGACAGAGAACCTTTCCCTAATCTATTTATAATCCTTTTCTGTGCATCCATTGAACGACTCAGAAGATTTGTAGATCTAATCTACTAGGCTTTACTGTCTACTGCAGGAGTTGGAAGCTAGGTATAAAACACAAAAAAAGACAACCTAGAGGCAGCTCCTGCTGGTGGCCAACCCCAACTAAACATACAATTGGCAACAGTCAACACAACTGAAGGGTGGGTGCTGTGTCCTTATATTTTCACTTTTACTCATTGAAGGACACAGTGAAAGTTTGTAGATCTAGACTACTGGGACATCAAAAAGCACTGACTACAATGGGCAGCCAAGAGGCAAGCAGCAGGTGCGAACAGGTCAAGGGCCAAGAAAATCACACTCTCGTCTGTAAGAACTTACGCCCAAGACTTGCAAGAAAGCAAGAGCTAATGCCAAAAAAGACTAAAGCTGTGTAAGCAATCAGTGGGTTGGCCACCAGCCCCTAGTGTGCTACTCCTGCAGAGGGCAGTATAACCCAGTGGTCTGGATTTACAGATCTTCACTGTGTTCTTTAATGAACAAAAGAGAAAAAGTTTTGATAATACATACACTTAAAGCATTTTCTTTTTCAGGCAGCCTTTTGTGCACTTTTTTTAACGACAGTATTGCTTTAATGTAAGCCTGTGTGGGCATAGGACCGGTTTGACAATAAAAAATACTTAAACAAATGTCAGCAAAGGCAGCTCCCTTGTTTCTATCCTGGCAGGTTGCTTTTCATTTTATCCTATATAGTTCCTAAATCATTACACAGTCAGCCAGAGAGAGCCTTTTATACCTGACGTCCTTTGTTTACTGGCCCCCCGTGCTTGAAGCTCCATAACAGATGCAAGAGCTGAAATGACTTTAGTTACGTTGTTGATTCTGTCCCAAAATTTATTTACAGGTCTACCTTTGCTGCTCTAACAAGTGCCGGTACAGTCTCACGCCATACTGTTTACACATAAAATAAACTGAAATTCTATGGAGCTTTTCCTGCCTGGCTGCTGGAACACAACTGTCAATCTGACAGAGTTTGGGGATCTCTCTGTTGTGTTCTAGATCTCCTTTATTCTGTCAGATTAATTTGCACCACCTGAAATCTGTCAGCTGTTATTACCACAGAGAAATATAAAGAAATATACATTTTGCGGAAGCTTCCATATGACACTGAAAGTACACAGTCTTCCATCAGTATTGTTATTTAATATGTTGCATCATCCCAGTGCAGTTCAGTCAAGATGATTTATTTCTTGCAGGATAACGACTACTGTAGCATGCAGCATGGACTTAACGAAATATCCCATGGATAAACAAACCTGCACGCTGCAACTTGAAAGCTGTAAGCACTTATTTTATTATACTTATAATAATAATAATAATAATAATAATAATATCGCTACCGCATATTGTTTTATTCTATGTAGAATGAACCACTTAGCCTTCTGCATTTAAGAATATATTTTTGTGTGTGTTTTGTGAAATTTGTATGTGTTTATAACAACTTATTTAACTGTATTGTGGTGAATTTTAATGTGCTTTGCATGTTTTTTATTGTGACTTTTGTATGCTTTTAATGAAGCTGCATGTACTGATAAACACTGGAAAAAATGTTTATGCCCTGTCAGAGATACTATTAGGCCTTGTTAACTCCCCCCAAACACCTTCCTAAAACCTAACATGGCGACAGCTCGGGTTTGTACACATGCCGTAGCAAATTTGAAGCGGCATGTCGTGTTTGGCAGGCGGTGCCACTTGCCAAATGTGGGCATTGAAGCCAATGAGACTTCGCTGCAGCCAAATGGCACACTGTTTTGCAATGCAAAATCCCCCTTGGGATGAAAAAAACCCCAGACATTCAGAAGGAGGCAGTATCAACTCTTGTAGAAGAAGTAGTCACCCGCACACTTAGATCCAGTGCATCAATCAGTCCTTTTATTGACGTCAGATGCACTTGGCATCACAGGTACAAAGCTTGTGTATCTAACGTCAATAAAAGGATGGATTGATGCATTGGACTTAGGTGTACGGGTGACTACTTCTTCTACATTTGGATTTATGCGGCGACATCTGCATTTCATTCAGCACCCTCCATTATAATACCATGGGATTCTGGTCTGGCAGTGCAATGGGCCAAGAATAAATTTTAGTATCAACTCTTGAACACATGTAAGCTATGGCTCAGCCATGTATCGCTTTTTAGAGGGGTGGTAGAGGTTTCTGCTCTTGTGGAAGAGAGAAGGCAGAAGACAGCATGCAGAACTGTTTCAATTTTGATAGATGCTGGATAGTTAAAACACCTGACAGTTTCTATTGGGTGAGTTTTCTGCACAAGTTTCCCGGTCCGCACATCTGTTGTGGCTATTATGAGGGGTTTTAACTCCCTCTGCTGGGTTGTTTCTTTATACCATGGAAAATTTACTATTTGAGAACACAAACTTTCAGGTCATCAGGAACCGAAATGGAAATCATGGCAAGGAGATCTTGTTATTGGAGTATCCTAGGCATATAAGAAGACAGGCTGACATAGTCCACCTATCAATGTATTAGAGAGATGTGCAATTAAAAACAACAGTTAAAAACTCTCTGAAGGGATTTTATCAAAACTGGAGCAGGCATAATCTGGAGCAGCTGTGCATGGCAACCAATCAACTTCTCTCTCTCATTTTCAAATCTTAACTGAACAAACTGAAGAGAGAAGCTGATTTGTTGATGTGCACAGCTGCTCCAAATTTTGTCTGCTTCAGTTTTGATAAATTCCACCCTCTATTTTTAAATGCACTATAAAGCATATTTAGCACTATAAAGCATACAATACTGGAATACATGCACATGTCCCAATGTGTTATCCCTGTAAACATGCTGCAAGTCCAGAAAAATGACTGTTGAAGTGCCAGAAATATGGTTTGTTTTCACCTTACTCTTTGACATGACAACACAACTCTGATTTCCTAAGCACATGGTGTCTGCCCTGCCTACTTCATTACTGATGGATTACAAAGAACATAGACCTCTCCTCATCTCCCCCACCTCCCTTCATCATCTACAGTTATAAAGTTATCCGTAGACTTAACCAGCTGCTTGGTACCAGTAGAATTTCATTCAAAATTTTTTTGGAGTGTTTATCGATTTTGCTAATGGGTTCTAATGGAAAGGTTTTTCTTGATCACTTTGACAAAGAAAATTAAAGGAGTAGAATAGAAAAATGTTCCTATTTCTCATCTAACTGAATGAAATTCTAACCGTGAATGTGATTTTTTTCAATTGTGAAAAATGGTACTCATTGCAATGTGCATGCATTGGGCAGAAAAGAAACCTGTTTAATACGCTTGGCTGAATTTTTTTAAGGTCTTCAAATAAAATTAGTTTACTTAGTGATGGCAAGATCAAATGCTCTGATGAATGATTTCAAAGGAACGTTCTAATGAAATTCTACCAGCATAAGGCTGGCTTTACTGATCAGGCTACCCCATCATGGAAAAACAGGTTTGCTTCATAGTTTTCCCCCTCTATTCCTGATCTGTACCTTCCCAGTGCTCCTATCTGCTTCTTTTGGCCAACAGATAAACAAAACAGTAAGTCACCAGCATTCCAAAGGTTCTCCACACAAATTTCTTTTTATTCCATGTGTACAGTCACATCACACAGTGTGGCAACATTTCGGAACGCATCCAATTTCTTCATCAGGCATTGTCATTTCAGCACGTGCCAGAGTCTCGTAAAGCACTCCTCTTTGGTGGTTTGATTTTAAGGGGTGAGTCCACCCAGATACCTACCAATCCTGTAAGATGGGAAAGAAGGATACCCTGCAGCACAGATACACTTGTGCTCATAAGTTTACATACCCTGGCAGAATTTATGATTTCCTGGCCATTTTTCAGAGAATATGAATGATAACACGAAAACCTTTCTGTCACTCATGGGTAGTGTTTGGCTCAAGCCATTTATTATCAATCAACTGTGTTTACTACTTTTCCAATTATAATGACAACAAAAACTACCCAAATGACCCTGATCAAAAGTTTACATACGCTTGTGATTTTGGCCTGATAACATGCACACAGTTTGACACAAAGGGGTGTGTTTCTCCTGACCTCAATATCATTGGGCCACTCTGGGGAGATCTCAAACATGCAGTTCATGCAAGACAGCCCAAGAATTTACAGGACCTGAAGGCTTTTTGCAAGGAAGAATGGGCAGCTTTACAATCTGAGAAGATTAAGTGCCTCATCCACACATACCACAAAAGACTTCAAGCTGTCATTGATGCTAAAAGGGGCAACACACCGTATTAAGAACTGCGGTATGTAAACTTTTGATCAGGGTCATTTGGGTAGTTTTTGTTGTCATTATGATTGAAAAAGAGTAAACACAGTTGATTGATAATAAATGGCTTTATCAAACACTACCCATGAGTGACAGAAAGGTTTTCGTGTTATCATTCATATTCTCTGAAAAATGGCCAGGAAATCATAAATTCTGCCAGGGTATGTAAACTTATGAGCACAAGTGTTTATAGCACACCCCTATTACACCTGATGAGTTTATCTTTCTGTCATTCTGTCCTTTCCTCCTATCAGCATGCCCCCTAGTTAACACATTAACATTGCAGTATACCCAATTGACTCATTATACACTCTCTCTCTGTCTGAGCTTTGCTGTACAGGGGTTTGCAAGAGGCTGATATAAAGTACATAGTTACATAGTGAGTCAGGTTGAAAAAAGACACATGTAAATTGAGTTAAATCTAGAGATATGAAAAAAAAAAAGCCTAAACAGAACGCTATGCCCACAGCTACCCAATGTTGATCCAGAGGAAGGCAACAAACCCCTATAAAGCATGGTTCAATTTGCTCCAACAGGGGAAAAAATTCCTTCCTGATTTCATAAGGCAATCGGATATTCCCTGGACCAATAATCTCTGATGCTTAATATACCTACAGGTGAAATTCGAATAATTAGAATATCGTGCAAAAGTAATTTCAGTAAGTGCTGCAAAAGGGGCCCAAACCAAATACTGAGTACATATGCATGCTTGTACTTTTCAGAGGTCCGATATTGTTCTATGTACAATCCTTGTGTTATTGATTGCATGTAATAATCTACTTTTTTGAGGTTGTGGATTTGGGGTTCTTGGGGTTTTCATGAGCTGTAAGCCATAATCATCACAATTATGACAAATCACGGCTTGAATTATCTTGCTTTGCATGTAATGAGTCTCTCATATATTAGTTTCACCTTTTAAGTTGCATTAGTGAAATAAATGAACTTTGCACGATATTCTAATTATTCGAGTTTCACCTGTATAAGAACTCAATATCCAGTAATATTTGTTCGATTTAAGTACAGTACTTACAGTCCACAACTTGCATCTGACAAAAATACATTTCATGGTGTATTAACGAATACAGAGTCGCATTTGTTTGTTTTATATGTTTCTGGAGTATAGATATAAAATATTTTGGTTGTTATGGGCGACATCTCTTATTTGCCATCAGCCATCTCTCACAGATCAGTTCCTGAGCTCCGTTAAGTGAACTGTTGCATCTCCCTCTCAGAGAGGGATACATAAAAAGCATCTCTATATAAAGTTCATACAGCTATATATAATTAATAACCTCTAATAGTTATTTGACATAATGACTAATTTCCAGCCCTGAGCATCCGCAACTGACTAGTTCATAAAATATTGACAACACACACTTAATTCGGAGATGAATTGGCTTTGTGGAAAAATTACCATTCGCTGTTTCAAAAAAAGAACGAGCTGTTTAGGTCAAGTGGCCTATGTGTGTACTTTCGCTTTTTATTTTATTTCCATTTGTTTGTGGAAAAAACCCTGTAGCTTGTCAATGCTAATGAGCCGCCATTTCTGGCACAAGAACAGATCCAGGATAGTTGAAAGGAGCTTAGCAAATTAATGTAACTATTTCTGCTAAGGGGTTCTCTAGAATTGTTACATTGTATCTCTTGTTACAAAGATGTATAATGTGAAGTTTTCAGCAGCGCTACTAGCATAGTGCAAACCAGCGAATGCTTTCTAAAGCAGCTGCTGGGGATAACAAACCCTAAGGCCTCGTTCACAGTAGACACAGTGCGTTCATGCCCGATTCTGGCCATAATGTGCCTTGCGTTCCCGTGCAGCCGATCGCACTGCGGCTGGAAGGCATGGCTATGGTGCCATTAACTTCAATGGACCGTCATGCCCCCTCCTGGCCCACAGAATAGTGCGATGCAGTGCGTTCTGGCCAGAATCAAGCTGTAATGCATTGTGTCAAGTGTGAACATGACGTCCAACCAATAGGTTGGACTTGATGGACATGTGTCTTTATTTAACCTAAAATACTATGTAACTATGTAACTATGTGAACGAGGCTTCAGTGTGGTGGGGAATAAGGGTTTTTGTATCCTGTGTTTTAATACAGCCATTGCATGCTTTTGTTTGTTACAAGATAGTAATTTTAATCAAATAAGTTCCCTCTCTGAGTGCGGGCACACTTTTATATGTGAGTAAGGTAAGTATAGTTGCTTTTCCTGCCTCCCCTTTATTAAACAAGCATTTTCTGAGTTGACTAGTTCTTGACTTCCCTGGCTGCATGCCTGTTAAAGGTCAATGACTTAAGGTGTCCATACACTAGTAGGTTTTTGGCTGAAAATGTTTGCTTTTTCCACGAACCCTCGTGCGATTATAGTTTGAATACCCCATCAAGCATAGTCAAATGTCGATTTCGGAAATCGTTCGTTACGTTAGCCATCTAAATATAGCCATTATTACTTCTATATAACCTGTCTTTTTTTTCTACAGGGGGCTATAACATAAATGACGTCATGTTCTACTGGACACGAGGAAACGACTCGGTGCGAGGTCTGAACACACTTCGTCTGGCACAGTATACTGTAGAAGATCACTACACCTCGGTATCAGAAGCTGTGTATGAAACAGGTAGGAGCAGCAGTGTCATTCACACCACATCAAACTCTTTTATATCAAGCTGTGATGAGAACATCTTTAGAAAGTTGACACAGCCTGGGGCAACCCTGGCCGGCTGCACCTGTCAGGCCGATACTCCAATACACAACGGGCATGGGGGGAATGGAGCAAACATAAACAAGATTTATTTGCAAGTTGAAAATCTTTAATGTTTTCACATTTCATACTCTGCATGCTGCCAAGATCATAAGCAATGTGACGCTGTCATAAGTAGAAACTTCAAAAAAAAATCAGGATTCTAGAAACTGAGAAGCTGATTCAATTATTGCATACAGGCAATGAAAGACTTTTTTAAGACATGTCATTTTGCCCATAGAATGGTGGGTCTTAAAGAGACTCTGTCCCTTTGTCCATTAGGAGGTGGGCTTTAAAGAGATTCTATCACTTTACCCATTGGGATATGGCTTTTAAGAGACACTGTTACTTTGCCCATTGAGAGTTGCGCTTTTAAGAGACTCTATCACTTTGCCCATTGAGAGGTTGGTTTTTAGGAGACTCTGTCACTTTGTTCATTGAAAGGTGGCCTTTAAAGAGATTGTCACTTTGCCCATTGGATGGTGGGCTTTAATGAGACTCTGTCTGGTTTTTTATTAGCAAAGATCTCTTTAAACATTATATTTTGGTAACCTAAGCTAGGAGGATGCACATCTAAAGTAATGCAGGGGATGCTTAACTATAACTCTATTTGCATGCAATGATTCTTTATGCTTCCAGTGGCTTAGAGTGACCATTGGTTGCCAATGGGATCTGCTGTTAGCGCCCCACAAACACCTGGTAGGTCAAAGTAAAGTGCTCACATGTACAGTCTTTTGCCTGGCTTGAATACTGTCGGGGGGTAGAAGGGGGTTCAGACTTCTATTTGGCTGGGACTATACTGTACATTCATTAGTGATCGAAGTGTAGCGAATAATCAAATCACTACATATTTAGAACAAATGGCTCCCCATAGAGTGGAGTACAAAAGTAGCATGTAGTAGCAATTAATGACTAACACTCACACAATGTTCTAAACATGTAGGATCAATTACTACTTCAAGCTTCTACTTACTCCAAAGGGAGCCTATTGTTAAAAACTGTAGTGATTGATCAGAAATCATGCTACTAAAAATCACCTGTGTGATCTCTGACTACATTTTGACATTATGTGGTCAAAACCTGCCCTGGAATTTCAGGGTCTCATCCCAACTGCAGGGTAGTTAGCCAGAGGTAAGAGACGACACTTTGATGTGCCTACTATGCAGTGCTGTTGTATTTTATTTTGTCCTTTTTTTGCTGCAGGGTCACTTTATAAAGAGAGAAAAAAAATGTGTGCTGTGGCTTTAATTGTGTCTGTGTCAGTTCAGCTAAAGGAAAATAAATGAGATGTAGCGCACTGCAGAGCTTGCTTCTTCCGCACTGAACTATACCATGACTTATGTAACCTGCATCTGCTTCTCTCCTGTTGCCCCCAGCATGCTAGATGGCATCAAAGGCACTCAGAGGGAATAATACTTTTTAGCTAGCCTGTCTGACAGTGCAGGGTAATGAGACAAGTTCACTGGACAAGTATGAAGTTTGATTTGTATGCTACATCAGAAACAGGAATTTACAGATCTCTGTCCATTGACCTGCTAGACAGTATGGACATGACAGGTAATTTCCTATATCAGAAAAGCAGGCAGTTATATTAACTGGCTGCTGGGGAAGCAGAAGAACACTGCCCTGCTTCTTTTTGTTTCTTTGTAACAAATAGATGCGTAATGTCTGCAGACAAATTTATCAGTGCTGGTCTAGCTCAATGTTTCCCAAATCCTGGTACTCAGTGGGCCTCACCATCTAATAGAGCCCACACACCTATCATTCTGATCAGTTAATAATTGTTTCCATATTCCATTCATGCCTATACACATTAAACGGCAAAGGCAATTCGTTTTTATTTTTTTTATTGAGGTTGAATTAAAATGCAATTGGACAGTTTGGATTTTTTTTAATTTGTTTTTCATTGGGGTCAGGGATATACTGTATTTCATCACTGATTATATTAGGGGTAAAATAGGTAGCTGCCTTGAGCCTTGGATTCCAGAGGGGTCCATTGACATGCTTGACATGTTCTGTATATCAGTGTCCTTCATAGTGTAGCGCTCATCCCCGAAGGAGCCGCTGGAATAACCGAGTCATCACTAGTTGTCTAGGGGTTTTTCGGTCTCCAGCTGCTCCATTAGCATTTAACCGCCCTCTTCTAGTGCCTACAAAGCTGATGTCCACTCTAGTATTGCAATGCTGAATAACTTTTATTAAACATATTCACACTGGGGAGAGAGGGTATAGGGATCCTAGACATCCAGGGTATAATAGGCATAGACTCCAGACTCACCAGACCGTGTCAGCATCTCAGTATATATCCACTTGTAGTACAGCAAAGAGCAATTGAAGTATCAGAACTCAGGGGATGAGTACAGATCCTCGGCAGGAGAGACACCAGACAGACTCCAGAGGTCCTCTATGTCCCAGGCACCTCCAGCAGACATCAGCTTCTATGGTTCTCCTCCTCTGGCAAACAACACAGGCCTCCTCTATACTTGAGGCCTAGGGAAACTCTTCCCGCACTCCAGCCAATGCCCACCCCAAGGCTTCAGGCCTAGCCTCTGGGGTGGCTGGACAGCACCTAGCCCTAAACCATGGCTTGCCCCGACTAGTATCAGCACATGGCAATTTCCTCCAGCATATGTACCCTATCCAAGATGGGCAGATCGTAAGTTTTTTTTAATCCCTTTACAACCATCGCAAGACTAAGGTCTTGCGATGGTTGTACAGTGTATGGCCACCTTTACACTTTGGTTTTTATAGAAGTGGTCACACTTGCTGATGATCAGATAATCAGGGGCATTTGATTAGCAGCTCCTGGCTGCTACTTAGCCTCCTAATTGCTAAGGAAGCAGTAAGGGTGTACTTAATTTTTCACACATGGATTGTCCATTTTGGCTTTATGTTTGTATATTAAATAATGCCAATGTGTAAAATGTCATGTGTTGTTTATCTTTGGTTGTGCTTACCTAATTTAAGTCCCGCTGAGGACCAGGTGATTTCTGTTATGTCCTGATGTCAAATCATAGTATTAGAAACAGAATGTCCTTTCTTTTTCACAGAACTGTATGCACACCTGTTCCCAGAAGGATGTTTTGCTTAATTTCCTAACACCATCATGTTAACAATTAACAAAAAGTATATTCCCAGATGAGATCCAATTCAAAACTTAAATACTGTCTTCCAAACCCTACAGAAATGTTTTACAAACCCATGTCAGAAGTAAAGCATGATTGGTTGTGTATTCTAACCCTTATGCATGATCCAATTAAACTAGCGAAGGTCCATGAATTGAAAACAGCCCAGGGTCCACAGAACCATTAATCCATCGACTTCTGGCATCCTAGAAAACACCCTTCTGTCTTTTACAAAACAAATATTCTTGTTTTCTGGTCCAAACCTAGTTTAAAATGCTCTGATAATCTTTAAATAGCTGTATGTGAGATGCCTATTCCCAGTGATAAAGGTAACATTGTATAGACAATAATTACATAGGAAAAAGCTGCCTCTTTACCTTTACCTCCTGTAGGAACGTGACTCATGTGCTTAATGGTAAATCCAGTTCTTGACAAGGTTTTAACATGTTTGCTATATTGATTTTTTTCCTCCAAATCAACCTTTTTAGGTACACAGAAAAAAATTGATTGAATTAAAATTCTTTGACAATGATTGTCAATTTAAAAATCAGCTCAGGCAAATTAAAATAAAATACTTTCAAATATGATAGCAAATTCATTTTGCATCTAAAAGGCAAAAAGTACAAAGTAGAATTAATATTTGTGTTACCAGCCTGTGTGGATAGAGCCTGAGGTACAGACACATTTTAGTCATAAGTGTACCAGGTTTGCATCATGCGTTATAGATTGGACGTATCTACAGTATATCTGCATGTTCTGGTGACCACTGTAATAAGTAGGTACTGGCTCTCTCACAGGGCATGTGTCACAACACCAAGGATACAAAGCACACCCTTGTAGACCCAAAAGATGAAACAGTTACTTTTCATCCTCTTTGCAAAGTTCACCTGGAGTTTCCAGTCACATCAGTCCCTGATGAAGAAGGACTTCATTCGAAATGCATTGGAGATGAAAGGGATCTGGACAGAGGTGTGGTTAAGCAGCAAAGATTGTTTATCCATTTTAGATCAGGGAAGAGTGCCAGCCTTTAGAGAGTAAACATCAAATGGGAACCAGGTCCAGAGCAATGATGCGCAGCCTGGAGTGAGTGCATGCAGACAGTGCATGCAGACAGGAAGTGGTTAAAAAGGCTGGAGGAAATTATTAGTGCTAAAATGCCCCAAAAAAAATGTCAAACCTATATTTTATGAAAAAAATGAAGAACATGGCAGATGTTTATGATACATGCTAAATGTTACATGCTAAATGTCATCCAGTTAGGGGGTTACTTCTGCTTTATATTTAGTTAATTGCATAAAGACTACTGGTGGACACAGCTTTTTAGATAAAAGATAAGACTTTACTAAACAATTGCAGACCACTATACAGACACTTGTGCTTTCCTTGATTATTCTGATTGCTGATCTTAACTCAGAGCCATAATGCCCCCATTGTTCAGCTACACAAACAGAAAGCTATACACTGGGTATGCCAGCTTACTCAATAAGGTGATATACAAAGTGCAGTGCCCATTGGCAATGAGAATACACCTTCTACTGATCTGACTGCAGCAAACTCAAATGTGCTTCTTTTTCTGCTGACTGCACATTCTCATTTCTCTCTTAACTGTTTCTCTTTATATGCCAGGGAGGTTACATTACTTTAGATCACAACAAATCTAATTTTCTCCTGATTTTCCCACACAGGGAGATACCCAAAGCTGGTATTTCATTTTGATCTGAAAAGAAACATCCTGTATTTCATTCTGGAGACCTATGTACCATCAATCCTTCTGGTTGTACTCTCGTGGGTATCGTTTTGGATCAGCCAATCATCTGTACCTGCAAGAATTTGCATAGGTAACATTGCTTGCTCTATTCTCCACAATAGTTTATTGTGACTGAAGGTTTCGGAAGCAAGATCAAGAATACTAACAATCACCTGCAAAGCTATTACCTTTGTGTTGGTGAATGATGTTAGCATGCAAACATTATTACAATAATCACATCAGCTCTGATGTGAAGATCCAGCCCTCCTAAACCCTAAACATATAGGGTTTGTTAAATCTCAGTTTAGAAAAATTGGTCCTTAGATATTTGGCAAAATTTGGCATTTGGAAAAATTTGGTATTTAAGAAGCTTTGAGCAGCTTTCTTGACACCCTTAAAGTACCATTTAGCTTCAGCCTGGAGAGCCTATTGGGAGTGCTGACTGTCATTTAGAGCAAAGTGACAGAAAGTTATACACTTCTATCACAGCTCTTTTGCTGCCTTCTGCTCTGTTGGTGTCCTTGCTCTTTTGAAGCTGGGCTTCTAGTTATGGGGAGCATGTGACTGATCCCTTGTGACAATGGTCAGGCCAATTGCCAGGCATAAACCCTGTCACTTGGGCAGGGAAGTGACACCATCCACATCTGACATCCAAGCTTACAGAGGGTGGACTTCTGCAGTGAGCAGGAGAATGGGGATGTATACTTTGCTGGGAGTGGGTTGGTTTCATCAGCAGACATTGTCGCTTGCCTGAATAAGCAAAGTACAAATAAACCTTGCTGTGGGGTGGGCTGCCAGAAGACATTGTCCCTCGCCCTAAATAAAAGCAAGGTGTTAACAAACAGTGTTCACTCAGTGCCAGTGTGTAATTAAGTGAAGTATGGGCTGGCAGGTGGAACCAAAGACAAAAGAGCAAGCCATGTGGCATGACTTTGCTCTGTTGCAGTTAGCAACCCAGCTAGGTCTCCTCCCTGTCCTCAGCCTATGATTGGACAGTGAATGAGCAGCAACAGACTGATGAGTTCTCTTTGCTCTCTCCTTATGTAAGCATGTTCCTTGTCAGCAGATTTAAATGCACCAAAACCTGGTTGGTTCAGAATGTTGCCCCTTCCAGTTTGATCGCTGCTGCACTGAGCAATACGGGAGGCAAGAATGAAGTCAAAATTAAATATTTTTACTAGTTGTAAGTTTGTTATACTAGTTTTAAAATCTGCCAAGAGTTCAACTTTAATAAAGGTTCATGTTTATAATATCTGATTATCTATGAATGTAAATGTGATGTGTTACGTTTGTGTTTGATGATTCCTCTAGGAGTTACTACTGTTCTTACAATGACCACACTTATGATGGGTGCCAGGACCTCTCTCCCCAATGCCAACTGTTTCATTAAAGCAATTGACGTCTACCTCGGAATTTGTTTCAGCTTTATATTTGGCGCACTTCTGGAGTATGCAATTGCCCATTTCTGTACTTTTCAACGCCTAGATCAAAGAAAAGCTGCCCAGGTAGTATATCATCTAAAATACTTTAATGCTGTGATAAATTTGGTTACAGATCTGATGTGTAGGCTTTAATATATAAGCTATGTGGCCAAACGTTTGTGTCCATGGCCATTAATATGGAGTCCATACCCCCTACCCCCTCCCTTCTGTATCTATAACAGCCTCCAAACCTCTAAGAAGACTTTCCACAAGGTGTTGGTGTGTGTCTGTGGGAATTTGTGCCCAATTCACTAAAAGAGCACCTGACCTCTTAAAATGCTCTTTTAGTTTTCTCTGTTTAGTTTTTTGCTGTTTTCTCTGCACTTTATGACCACATTTTATTGAATTGTAAATGTTCTAGTGCCATGTGCCCTGGGGAACTTTTTATATTATCTCTCATTATTGATATTAAACGTATCTGTCAATGGCATCTTGAAAGTCTCCAAAATAAGACATGCAGTCCACACATCAGAAAGATCAGAGCCTTTCCCACCTAAACTGAAATAATACACATATCAACAGCTCACTGAAGACTTTAAAACCCGAGAGTTTCAGTTTTAAAAAACATTGCTGCAATAAAAACATCAGCGTGACCCTGTTATATCCAATGTACCTGTCACCTAAATTCAATAAAGAGTATCATTTTGTAAGTTGAAGCCTTTAAGCTTCAAGGGAAATGTCTAGATATTTATTGGTACTAAGGGAAAATCGTAGTAGCAATACAATGTTGTAGCTAAATAAATGTTCCAATGTAAAAAGTCATTGACAGAAACTTGGGCAATTAGAAAAGCAGCAGTTCAAGCAGCAATGCATAGAGAACAGCAGTGGAACCTTATAGTGTTGGACCTTTGTATGGAGTTTAAAAAAAAACAGTTATAACATAGTAGCAGTCTATGAGTCTCTTGTATCATAGTAGCAGTCTCTTGTACCTAACATGTAATGATGACCTCTGCTAAGCCAGCTGTGCCCAAAAAAGGCAAGCAGCAGGCAAAGGGCTAGTCACCAGTATTGCCTATAGGCTCACTGTGTCTTGTTTGGTCTCTGTGTGGAGGTAGCCATCAGGGCTTTGTTTCCTGATGCCAGAGCTGCCTCCCTGTTGACTAGTGATCTGATAATTGGTGGAGGTCAAGAAGCAGCAGGATTGGTGGAGGAAGAGCAGATTGACAGAATGGATGAAGCAAAAGTAGGGAGATGCATGCACTGCAGGTCTTTGGGTACAGCTTGCACTCCAGCAAGCTCTCAGGAGAACAATGAGCTACACCGTAGTGACTTCACACAATCACATACAGATCTCCTGAGACTAGCATTAAAAGCATAGTGCCTTAGATCAGTGGTTCTCAACCTGTGTATCCTGGGGACCCACATTTGTCCTTGGTCATTTAGTCGCGACCAAAGTGGCACAGCAATGGAACGCACAGCATTGGGTTATAGCACTTTCCGATGCGGGTGATCGAACTGTGGGTGGGAGGTATGTTGGGGGTGCCATTCAAAAGATCCACCCAGTCTCCATACATTACGAGAACTGGAGTTGATCCTCAGCCTGGGGTCCAGTGTGGGGTGCTGTACTGTGACAGAGCTCCATCCATATGTGCATTGCTTGTACAACTCCCTTTGCGTGCCCTGTAGGTAGCCAGAATGTGACATCACTCTGGTCCAGGACACATGAGGGAGCTGTAAGTATAGATGTAGCTCCCTCACGGCCATAGCCCCAGCCCATCCCACCTCAAGCTGACACTCTGCATCGGCCAGCATATTTTGAATGGCTATTTGGCCCAAGAACTGACAGTGCTGCGCTAGGGGGAGGCTGATGAGCTTTTCGCCTTGAAAAGTGGAAGTCACGCGGCGACCCACTGAACATGGGGTCGCGACCCACTTTTGGGTCACGACCCACCAGTTGAGAATCAAGGCCTTAGATGATCTCACACTGCAGATAAAAAAACTACAGAACATGAGTTCCTAGGTACTGTCACATGTCAAAAATGCAAGAGGAATTACAGCCAAAAGCTACATTCAGGGTAATGCCTAGGCAAAATTCACCCTTCTACTAAAGATATTACCTATAAGATATCAACTCTATACTTTTTGAGTTCAGGTCCACTTTCACAGTCTTACAGCAGTTTTATATGCTGTGTCAGGCTTCTGGTAACATACCGCCTGTTCTTATTGCATAACAGTCTCAGGGAACGTTAGAGATGCAAAAATCAGTTTTTTGGTAGGTTTGCGGATTTAAACTCTGCTAATTGTGTTACCAGTACAAGTGCATTTAAAAATAGGATATGGGTGGTATTGATAATATAACTCGTGTGGAGAGCAATAGAAAGAGATTCGTGGACTCGACTATACACTCTACTATACACTCTACTCTCTCTAGCGGTTTCTATAGAGTCATACATAAAACACTTACGTCAGCCAGTGTAATTGTATCCCCTGGCGTAGATAGAATTCTTCTTTATCATCTGTTGATACAGAACTTTAATTTTTAAGGGAGTAAACAACTTTAAAAGTCCTAGTATGCGATTAAATGCATACCTACTGTATCCAACTATAAAACATAATCTACTGGCAGCTGTGTGAATTGTTCCTCACCGCTGCACATTGGTTTACCTCTACGCTTTATTACACTTCTATATATTTTATAATCTTAATTAATACAGCCAAGAACAAGTGTAAAGATCAACATCTTAGTGGGAGCCTCCTAAAAATAATTGCTAATTTTCTGCCTCTCAGAACAATAACTGTTTCGTGCAAACCACAGTAGGCTTTGTACTTTTGCTTGCCAGTGAACTGAATTGTCTTTTTTCCTTAGAAGAAATTATTTCCAGTTATCTACTAAACCCATTATGACTTCCAAGCTGAAATAACCTTTTTTACCCACTAGAATGTGGTAACTTTTTAAAAGGATGTACAATATTTGTACATTAGATGAAACTTTGCATTACATGTTACGATTTTCAAAACAGAACTCTGTCCATGTCTAACATTAAATGAAGCTCTACATTTAATTTTTTTTTCCATAACTCTCCCCAGCCTCACATTTTCCATAATCACCTTACTGCATGACTGTAGTCATTAGCAAAGATTTACCTATCTTTTTAGAAAATTATATGTCACAGGTTATGCTGTATCTGCCTCGGTAAATGCAGTCAGTAAAGTCATAAGAGTTACAGATTATAGAGGAAGAAAGTTGGTAAGAAAAAACTTGTCTGCCGTAAATTAAAAATAGAGAAATCAGATTCAGAAATTGAAAGTGAGATTTTCTTACGGGCACAATTTAACTGTTTTAATAAAGGCAGAATAAAAACAACAACATTAATACAATAGTTATACTTATTGTTGAAATAAATAAAAGCTGTGCAGTGTTTTGGAAGGTAGATGGTTTAATGTCTTCCTCCTCAGCTGCACATACTCACGCTTACTTTTCTCCCCTGCCACTCCATTCAGCTTTCAGAATTGTATAAGATCTGACACGTTGTATTCGGAGCTTACACAGTGCTGAGGACTCTTCTCCTGCCCCCATGTGACAGTGCTAGACCAATCACCAAGCACCAACACTTTCACATGAGAAGATGCAATTGAGCCACATGCTCATCCATATTCAGAAGTATTGGGATTTTTTCCATTCTTGTCAGCAGAACATAGCATTGGAAAGCTATGAAAAGGTAGGTAAGTCTGGCTGGGGAGTATGGCATTAAAACAAATATGCAGCTTTGTGCTGCATGGACAAGTCACTGGTTTTAGGTAACACTGATCTCTGTGATGTCCACCGCCTGCCAATCACAATTCTAAAACCAAAAAAGGCAACTAGCGTTAAGTTTTCTCCTTACGGCCTTGCAGACCTAGGGGCAATTGAATTTTAATTTGAACAAAGTAACCTGTCCTCAAAAATACAACAGTGACGTTAATTGCCATCTGCTATATTTTTGACAGAAGGACCTTGAAGAAGAAGAAGAGATTGATATGAATGGAACCATTGCAGCTGTTTCCAGTGGAGAGAAAACCCAAAGTGAAGTTGACAGCAAGAGAAAAGAAAAAAGCCGATCTGCCTGGTCTCCTATAAAGAGACTCCTGTGTATTTTCTATTGCTTCCGAGTTGAAAACCCCCATCAGATAGACAATTATTCCAGACTCTCCTTTCCACTGAGCTTTATCATTGTAAATATTTTTTACTGGGTGTACTATCTGTATTTCTAAACTGTTTTGTCTGATTCCAAACTGGATGGCATTAGCGAAGGAAGAAATTGTGCCAGGGCCCCAAAGCATCCTGGAGTCTTATGAACTTGATGCAGGAACGAGGGCAGAGGCTTTTACTCATAAAATGTGTACTTAAGCTACCAAGCTCTGAACATTCAATGTCATTGGGGAAAACCTTGAAACACCATATCGCTTTTATGTCTTGGCGTGACTTTGTGCCCTCCTCCGATCCTGTCATCCTGTGCATAGGGCTTCACAGCGTAGCTGCTTCTTGTTGTTTTTAGGGTTTTGTAAGCATTGGAAAACAAAAAAAATAAACCTTAGGGATTACTAGTCTCCCCTAGTGATCAGGAAATCCCTCAACACTGTGTGCCAACTAAGATTAAAAATTATAACATTATATTACAACGCGGATAACCAAGTTGTCCATCTATTTTTTTTTAAGGTAATGTATGATGGACTGGTATATAAATTATGTATTTATTTATTATGGTTATGGCTAAATAAATGTTTACAAATATATATATATATATATTTTTTAAAGTCAGA